>NW_028274810.1:110146458-110298021 GCF_037043125.1 Eumetopias jubatus | reverse complement strand
ACCGGGAGGCATTTCACTCACCCAAGAGTCAAAGAGGGTCAGAGAGGGCTGCCTGGTGGAGGAGGAAACGGGTTCAGGAGAAGATCCAGGAAGTGGCTCCTTACACTGAAAAGTAACCCCCCCCCCGGAAAGATTTCACTTTAGTTTTCAAGGAACAAGTTCACTCCCAGTGTTGTTCTCCTTCAGATCCGGAATCTCCTGACCACGCAAGCAATACCACCTGTCCCCACGGTCTTGCTCATGGTGAGGCCACTGTCCCCTCAGAAGGAGGCACCTCCAGTTTTAAAGAGACAATCATTAAGAGGCAGGGCTTCAAGCACCAAAGTCCACATTCCTGAAAAGCCTGCCGCTCATAAAATGAGTTAACACCTGAACGTATTACAGACTCAGCTGCCCAGGTCCCCCCTCCCCCAGCACAGGCCAAATGCTCGCCAGCAACAAACAAAAACCACACGGATAAAGACCTCTTTACAAGAACAGCCAAAACAATTCCATCTGTTAACAAAAACTAACTGTTGGACTAAAGGTTGCAAGTTCAAACACAATCTGCCTGTTGTAAATAGTGCCTCAGTTTATCAACGTAACAATAATGCTCTTTCAAAGACTGATAAAGTTCTCCACAAATACTCGCCCTCCAGCATTTTTAAGATACTTTGCAGGATAAATATTAGCTTGAGACTTGCCTACAGGAGAAGTGAAAGCTGCCAAAGAAGCAGTTCTAAAAAGAAAAAAAAACAGGAGCGGCTTCAGCCAGAGGGTAGCAAGCTGCCCCTGGCTGCCGGGGAGGAGGCGGGGACCTTGCCCTGCGCTGCGCACCGTGAGCGCTGTGCCAAGGCTGGGCAGCCAAGCCCTTGTTACCCCACCCGTCCTGGGGCCGCCCAGCCTAGGAGGGCAGGGCTGCAGCCCTGTCTCCCGATCGGGGGCACAGCGCCAGGCCCTCCGCAAACAAACCACCCGGCCTACACAAAGGCCTGGAAAATTGAGTTAATTAAAAGGAGAGATTTAAAGATAATTGTCGGGATGGAAAAGAACAAGGAACATCATAGCTTCAATCTGATTTAAACTTAATTTCCTGGAAGACAGTTAAGTAGCCTGGGTAGCCAAGGGCAGCGTGGCGAGGGGATAGCGGGCCCTGCCATCAGCAGCCAGCCCCCAAGCGCCAGGCTGGGTGGGCGTGCGGCCTGTTTGTGCCGCTAATTCTCTGACTGACTTCAGATGGCATTTACCCTTCACTTCACCTGCGGGGGTCTTTTTATGTGTAACACAGTAGCTCGCAACTCAATAGGAACTGGAAGCAAGCTCAGAACAAAGCCAGCCACTGCGCAGGTGACACGTGGGTGACACACAAGTCCTCCCCAGCAAGGGACCAGCTCAGGGAGATGGCTGGGCACAGGGCTCTGCAGAGCCAGGTGGGCGGGAGGGACTGAGCACCTGCGGAGCGTAGCCTCGCCCATCACAGGCCCCCGCAAGACCTGGTTCGGGGACCTTGACTCCCACCCCCTTCATCTTCCAAGGCCACGCTCTGTTGTCCTCACGCTCCTCTGCAACAAGCGGCGGCGTGCTGAACGTCCTCTCAGCCCCGAGCTAACGTGGAACGCACTTGAAACAAGTTATGCTTCCTCCCAGGACTGCAGATGGCGGGGTGGAGAGAGTCCCGAATCACTAACACGGTCCAGAGTCCGACATTCAGCCCTCACCTCCCCAACCTGCAACGGGAACGACACCTCCAGACCATGTGGAGGACCTGGTAGTGCGAAGGATCACCATGGAGCCCAAACCCCGCACATTCTCAGGGAAGGGAGTGCCTTTCACCCCTAAGCCCTCACAGTGGAACAGTGGTCGCGCCCAATTACATTCGGATTAAGAGTGTTGAAAACTCCCTAGGTGAACCAAATCTGTGGTTCAACTACATCACACAGCATGTGGTGCTCAGGTACGCAGCCCTAAAAGAGAGAAATCACAAAAGAGAGCAGAGAACAATCTAACAGAATTTAAGTTACCAAACATGGTCTAATTTTTGTGTGAATGGCTTCAAGAATAAATGAGTAATCTAACAATGACAATACCCCTGGTTTCATGAGAACTTTTACCTAGAGCTGTCACTAAAAGGGAAAAATTCTTTGTTGGAAAAACAAAAATTTACGTTAAGTGGTTCCACTCAGTTATCAGAAAGCAAGCACAGCCGACGATTTCGCTGTAAAGGAAGGTACGCGTGCCTAGGTTTAGAATACCATGGACCCTTTTGCACGGGACCTTCCAGCACGAAGACACTGACCACCGATGATGGAGGTCAGCTCCGTGACCAGGGCTACCCCCTCCGGGCCACCTGTGGAGTGGGCAGGCAACAGGGACACAAAGAAGCCACCTCTGGTCTCGGATAGGGTCCCCCCCTTCAAGGCACCTAAAACAGGGGTGTGGGGGTGGGTAGGGAAGAGCGAAGAGAAGCTGTGTCACCCAAAAGCACAGCCAGTGAGACCTGCCCCCCCCAAGGGTGTCAGAGGTGGAGGAGGCCCCTGTGACAACGGAGGCCAGCAGGCAAGCCTAGACCGACGAAGGGGGTGGCCATGCTCAGAGGCCCAGGCACAGCACAGGGCATGGGCACAAGGTTTTAGACTTGTTATCAGCAGGAGCACGACAGCTGGCTCTCTCGGCTGGGACAGCACTATGTGCTGGGCATTTTCCGACAGCAAGACCTGCCCCTGCAGGGGCTCCGCCCAGGGAGACACTCAAGGGGCCAGTACAGCCCAGCGGCGGGTAAGCCTGGGAGTGAAGAGGTGCTATCCAGGAGGTCTGCAGCACAAGGCGGGCAGCAGGGCCAGGCGCTCAGGGAGGGGGCCACCAGTGCAAAGGGGGGGGGGCAGGAGCTTCGGCTGACCTGGGTCAGCCATGGGGGCTTCAAGGAACCAGTAAGAGAATGGGGCAAGTATCTGGAAATGTATCGGGCTGCAGGTCACGGAGCAACAGGGCTGGTAAGACCCTCGGGGATGGTCCAGCCCCACCTGAACCTCAGAGGAGAAACGGGACCCGAGAGGCCTGGGGACCCAGCATCGATGACAGTGACCCTGAGCAGAGCTGACGTTGACACATACTTCTTTCTCCTGCCTTCCCAGGAGACCCCTTGCTAAGACTTCCTCCAAGTTCCTGAAAACTGGCCATGTGTCTTGGACAGGTGTGAGGAACGAGTGTGTGTGCTCACCCACCAGTAACGAGAGGAACCTGCCAGCACCATGCAGGCAAGCTCTGTGTCCGGTGGCCGGGGACAGCACTCCTTTCACCTGCCGGCCCCGCTCTCCAGGCCGCCCCTGCCTTCCCCTACAGTCCAGCCTCCCCTGGCTGCACCCCCTTGAACTCATTCCTGCCCCTCAGTGCTCCCTGCTGCTGCGTCACCAGCACGAGGTATGGCCAGAACACTGTGTGTCCGGCTTGTCCCCTCCGGCTCCCCTCTGCTTCCGCCCTCCTCACCCCTCAAGCACGGCGAACTCACACTAGTCCTTGTCCGTCTGAGGCCCTGACTACAAACCATGGCCTCCCTCCGCATCAGCCACATTGCCCCTACAGATGTCACACGCGTCTGCTGTGTTCCCCTGGTTTCTGAACAAGCAGCCACTGGTCTGGGGGCCTGACCTAGCATCCTTTCCTCCTAAAGCTCCAAGGGTTACTGCTCACCTGGGCGTGTGGAAGTGGAACAAGAGGGATGAGACAGGAACTAGAGGTGGCAGCCCGACACCCAGTCCCGCAAGGATCTGCCAGCCCACCTCTGCCTCACACCCAATGCCAGGTGGCCCACAGGTGTTTCTGGCCAAGGGCATTAAACCACCCCAACCACCCCTGGGAGGTCTGTTATTTCACCCCAGCTGTATCCAAAACTCATCAGAAGTCACCACCACTCCTAACTCACAACCTCATCACCAAACAACACCCCACATCCTGGGCCTGTGCAGAGCCTCTCAGTAAGGAGTTAAGCCTAAGACGCCCCAAGGCTACCAAAGGGCCTCGGTGCTACCGGGAGAAGTGGGGGGGGGCACTCAGCCCTTCTCTTCCTGGGGACGCCAGCAGCAGCCTACCTTCAAGCAGGCCGGGGAATAGCACAGCAAGATTCCCTGCCCGCCTGAAAGTTCCAGGCCCCTCTACAGCTTCCTGCCCAGCAGCCTGGGACAAAAGCAGGAGAGGGAGGGCAGAGCGGAGGGCAAACAAAGAAACTCTTCACACTGCAGCCCAGAATGTCTCAACCCCTCCAGACATTCCAGGCATCAACACCAGCTTGGGCTCTGCCTGCACTTTAGGGTGGTCCCAGGGGCCCACCAGACAAGGGCACCAAAGGGGCTGCACTCAGGTCAGCCGCCCACGTGCGGGGCATCGGGGACCTTCCTGCGGTGGCCACTCTGCAGCTGGAAGGCGCAGGTGACAGCGGAGACACAGGCCACGCCCCACGTGCGCAAACCTGAGTGCCAGGGTTGGCGGACGGGTGGAAAAGGCACAGCCCCGAACACCAGTGCTTCACAGAGCGCGCCCGCGAGCCCAAGCCCTGCTCCTGTGCAGCACACAGCCGTCACATGAACGGCAAACGCAGACAGGGTGTTTTCATGCTCAACAGTACGGACTTGCTCTAACAACGGCTGAAGCTGGAGCATCTGGGCAGCTCTGTCAGTTAAGCGTAGACTCTTGTCTTCGGCTCAGGTCACGATCTCAGGGTCGTGGGATCGAGCCCCGTGTCAGGCTCCATGCTCAGGGGGTCGGGCGGGGTGGTGGTTCTGCTGGAGATTCTCTCTCTCCCTCTGCCCACCCCCCCCACGGCCCCTGCCCTCTCCCTTTCTCAAATAAATAAATCTTTAAACAAAACCAACGCCCGAAGTCCTATTTTCTTCACTGGCTTTTAACTATATAAGCACTTTACCCTGAAATTCAATGAGGACAGTGACCTACGATGAGGTGACTGTCTATGAACCATGATCGGAGAGTCCCAGAGAGACCACAGCCCCAGGGGAAGCTGGGCAGACAGGGTCCAGGCCTGGGGATGAGGGGGCAGGTGGTGCTTTCGCTGGGGGGGGAAGGGCCCTGGCTGGGCAGGCTCGGCACGCAGGCCACTGGCTCCGGAGAGGAGGGGCTGGCCCTCGGCACGCCCCCACCAGCAGCATGGAAAGTTGGCCGGGGCTGGAGAGGACGTCTGGTGTCTATAAAAATGTGCCTCCCAGGGGAGCCTCTGGAAGCAGAGACTCCATGAGACTTTCATTCTTTTCCTTATTTGCCACTCTGAAAAATAAGCCGTTCTTCCTATTCTGAAATGCAATACAGGTCAAAACCTTCCACAGAGAATAGTGACCCAAAGAAAAAGGTCACCAGATCCAAAATATTTTTCATCTGGCCAGTGGCCCAAAGAAACTCTATTCTGTTTACTTGGTTACTCTCCTGGGGGATAAAAACCTAATCCAATATCCCAAGTGGGCCCATGTTACTCCAAATTCTGTAGGGAGGGTGGGGCTACAGGCGCTTCTCACACCCTCTGCTGGGTCCTCCTGGGTGCTAGCCCCTCTCCCCACCCCAGGGACTCTTCTCTGTCCCCACCGTGGCCTCACGTGGGAGAAAAGAACCACCCATGGAGTGAGTGCCCGTCCTGCGTGTCCACCCCAGACTCCACAACCCAGCAAGGCCAACCCTGAGACAGCAGGTGATCTGCAAAGGAACCAGAAACGGGGCTGAACGTGGGGCTCAGGGTCTGCCAGCTCCAAAGCGGGCTTCCCTCCCCATGGCAGGACGGCACCTGCCGGGCCATCCCGCATGCTACGCTTCCAGTATGGCCCAGTCGGTGGGAAGGAGCCCTCAGCTCCCACCTGCCCCACGTAGCCCTCGGCCTGAAGTCCTCAGTCATGGCAGCCACTGAGCAAGGACCCACACTCAGCACGTCAGCAGGCCTTCCTCAGGTCACGGCACCTCAAGGGCTCCCATCTCTCATCTGGAGCACAGAGCTGTGACCTCACGCGGCAGCCAGCCCTTGCCTGTACTGGAACGCAGGCAGCCCCCCACGACCCTCCCCAGCTCCCCCATCGCTGAGTCCCCGCCCCAGGGGGCGGACAGGGTGCCCGGCCCAGGCCAGGGCGTGTCCCATTGTCCTGCAGAAGGACGCACACTTCCGGGGCATAAACCCCACCAAAGCAGCCTGCCTCAAACAGAGTTCTCTTTCAAACTGTGAGGCCCACACTCCAGCCACTGCACATCCGTGCCCACGTTCCTGTAAAGTCTTTTCCTAGGATGTGCACACCCTAGGGAAAAGTACTGCCCCGGGAAACAGGCAGGAAGCAGAACCAGGACACAAGGCAGAAAGCCCCCGACGGAGGCTGCTACAGTCCTGAATCTGGGCATCTGCAGGGCTCTGCTTCTCAGAAAAGCACCAAGGCTGTCAGCACGAGGGGAGGGTCACAGTGGGGGGTCACTCAAAATGCCCGTGCCCCTGGAGTCCCCGGTGACTCCTCTGTCGCTGACTCCATGCGCCGTACCTGGAATGCGCAGGCGGACGTGCTGGCTTGGGTGAGCTGCTACTCACTGCAGGGCCCCGCTCACATCCTCCCGCTCAGAGGCGAGCGTGGCCTCGGAGAGGCACGAGGGAGACAGGCCCAGCACCCAGTTCCCAAGGAGGTGGGGGTCTGAGCTCATGATCCCTCTAGAAATAAGGGACTCAGGGCCAGAGGAGGAGGAATGGCGGTGGTTTATGGCCTGGCAGCTGGCCCTTACCCGCCCTGTAGGGCCCAGGAAGCACACAGGCTAGAGGCAGCCCCGTGTGCGCGTGTGAGGAACGGAGCAAGGCAGAGTGAGGGAAGCACGCGGCAAGCCTGCAACACATCTTCCTTGTATGTTTACAAGTGCCTCTTAAATAATTCTCTACTTAAAGCGGCTTAAATCCTCCCCAGAATAAGGCGAGTATAAGCAGAATAACAGTTAACAGTTCAAAAGCAAGTGTTTCCCCGTCAAGGAGCATTTAAAGCCGTAGATGGTATCCATCGGCCTCTGAGCTGGGTTCCTGCTCCCGCCGCCCTCAGAAGCCAGGCCCACAGGAGCACGAACCCTTCTCCCGTTTGCCAGGAGACCCTCCTCAGCTTGTCCATTGACTGGTAGCCCTCCCCTCATTACCACTGCATTCTAGCTTGTCCACACCTTCCCCAAGTTCAAGACTACACGGGGGGAGAAGAGAAGTAGCTGCTCTTTACAAACCACTCACGCCTACAGTGAAGCCGGCCAAATTCAAGTAATAGTCTGAAGTCAAGGAGGGAGGGAGAGGGGGGCGCTCCCGGTCTGCCACGGGGCTCTAGCCTCAGTTAGTATTTTATCCCCAGACCCTACGAGTATCGGGCGTGGGCAGCAGAGCAGGACCCCCAGGCCACCGCAGGACCCTGAGAAAGCCGCTTACCTCTCCAGGCCACAGGCAAAATGGCGGGGTGGGAAGCAAGCACCTGTCCCTTCTCTTGCACGTCCACAAGCTTTGAGCCTACAATTTAAAACCACACACCAAGGGCAATATCATCACAGGAGAAAGGCCTGCAGGGCCGGCAGGAAGCCTATAATAGACGCGCTATAAACTCAACACACCTCACTCTGTCTTCAAGACTAATTTTAACAGGGAGAAAACATAACCGCAGCTAACAAACCTTTCCTTGCGGATATAATTTACAGCACCATGACTCAGCTGCCCTGACTGCCTGACAGGTGAGGTCACCTGGATGCACGCTGGTGTTTTCACCAGGCAACCACCCACACCTACGCACGGGGCAGGGACAGCGGGCTGCTCCCATCCCCAGCCTCCCCCCTCCAAGGTGCTCCGAAGCCCCCTCATTAACACTTCATAGCACATGTGGATTTCCCAGTTCCTTCCAGCACGCTGGCCTTCTGGCCTCGCTGGTTCACCAGACAGTTAAGGGTAGTTAACTACAAATATGAAAGTTATTGACCTATTTGTTTAAAAAGGCTGTCCTTTTAAGCACCTGCTAAGTCTATTAACCAAAGAAAAGGAGGCCATACAGGGTCCACCATGCCCCCTTTGCCCCACCGCCCTCCTCAAGGGCTCCAGCGGGTGCGGCAGTCCCCACACTGGGCCAAACACCACTCGGTCGGTGCTCAGACTGGTGACCAGGCGGCACCCCCAGCATCTCCAGCACCTATGGCACCAGCGGCCAGGTACCCTCAGGCCTCCCAGGGCGCAGGCGCCAAGGCCCCTGACTCCCAAGGTTCTCTCCCTGTCTCCTGCCCACACGTGGTTCACACCCACGCTACTCCAAGCCTAGGCTACCTCAGCAGCTCCTTTCTGAGGCCACCCCACCCCCGCACCCACAATTCCACCTCTCCTACCAGGTCCTGACTTCCTCTCACAGGCAAGTCCCTAACCCCAAGCTAGGGGCCCCCACAGCACGAGGGACCCAGCTTGCGCACAGGAGGGGCCGACACACAGGGATCGCATCCACCAGAACCCTGGGCTCTTGCACGGCTTCCTTCTGTTCGCCCCCTTCTGATCCTACTGCATCTGTCGTGGCCCTGGGCCTCCCCCAGCCCAGCCTGGCCCTGACCCTCCAACACAGGAGTGGACCGCCTCCAGAAAAGAAAGGCGAATTCCAGTTTCCCCCGTCCCCTTTCTCTCGGGAACTACAAAGCCTCTCCGTAGACACTCATCTTCAACTGCTTCATGGGGCACAGAACTAGCCGCAACTCTGAACGTCCTTCCTACGAGCCAATTCCGATTCCAGATGCCATACACACACACACTCGCTGAAGCCTCATGACACTCCAGCACGGGGAATCCCATCATTAGCCCCAGTCTACAGACAAGGAGACTGCAGCACCAAGTCTAGCACACAGAAGATGCAAGACTAGAGGCGTGGGGAGCACCACGGCCTCGGCTCAGCGGCCCGGCCACAGCGCTCTCTCCCAGTGCCAAGGTCACCACTGGGCTGGGAACAGCGGAGGGGATCAGAGGAGATGCAAGAGCCTCATTCCAGGCCTGATTTCTGGAGGGAACCCTCCCTGTGAGGCAGGCAGCTGGACAGAGGCACCCAGAACTGCCTGGCCACGGGAGACACCGGAGCCGGTGACCTGGAGAAGCCGGCAAACCGGCAGTGGTGGGCCATGGAACGTGGGAGCACGCGCACAGGGCACGCACGCACGGGCATACACGCTTTGGGAGACGGCGTCTGGAAAGGAGCAAAGCAGCTGCCGCTGGGAGGTGGGGCTCTAGAGAGGGCTGTACTTGTTTCTTTAACTGAAGAAATTAAAACCCAGCCTGATCAAAAACCTTAGTTTAAAACACGCCTTTACTGGGGCCTGGCTGGCTCGGTTAAGTGTCAGATGGATGCATGACTTCAGCTAAGGTCATGATCTCAGGGTCTTGAGGTCAGGCCCTGCGCTCAGCGTAGGGCCTGCTTAAGATTCTCTCTCCCTCTCCCCCTCCCCCCACCTGGCAAGCATGCTCCCTCTCTCTCTCTCTCTCTCTCTGAGAAAAAATAAATAAACATAAAACAGTCTTTACTGGAGGGCCTGGCTGGCTAAGATGGTAGAGCGTGCAACTCTGGATCTCGGGGTTATGAGTTCAAGCCCCAAGCTGGGTGTAGAGATTACTTTTCTAAAAAGTAAATACATAAAAAATAAATAAAACAGTCCTTTACTTCACCTTCCATACATTAATACATGACCATTAGAGTAACATGTGGAGTGGCACATGACAGTTGACTCATGGCTTCCCATTAAGACAGGATTCTAATCTTGAGGGCTGCAGATGGGGTTAGCAGATTGCTGAGTATTATCAGTTACTGTTCACACTAAAGCCACATTCTCTTCATTTGAAGAGTAGGAAGAGGTGATTTTGCAAATGGGTGGGACTCTGGGCTCTTCCCAGCTTAGAAGAGCTGGCCTGTTCGCCAAGAAGCTGGCTGCCGTGTAGGGAGAGACACCCTGGAAATAATGTGCATCCTGCCTCGAGGGGAGCAAAGTGGCCCTGTGCCAGAGTCCTGCAGGGGCCCAGCGGCTGTGGCCTGGCCGCTGCAGAGAAAACTGCCAGACCTGGGTCCTCCAGCCCAGCAGAGAAACAGGGCAAACCAGGCCCCTTGCTGACCCCGCAACTCCTGTAAACCAGGAGCCAGCCAAGCACCTTCTCTGCCTGGCAGGCCCAGGACACAAGGAAGGGTCCAGAGAACTCCTGGTGGTGCAGCTTCAGACTGGATCACGGTCCTCCTGTGAGCCACATCATCCCTCCATCAGTGAAAATGAACTGGGGGGGGGGGGGCACCTGGGTGGCTCAGTTGGTGAAACGTCTGCCTTTGGCTCAGGTCATGATCCCGGGCTCCTGGGATGGAGCCCTGCATTGGGCCCCCTGCTCAGCGGGGAGTCTGCTTCTCCCTCTGCCCCTCCCGCCCCCACTCATTCTCTCTCTCTCTCTCTCTCTTTTTCTCAAATAAATAAATAAGATCTTAAGAGAAAAAGAAAATGAGCTAGTGGAGAACTTGGAACCCAGGCAGCCAGATGTCCTCCCCACCAAGAATTTTAAATAAGTAAAATACACATTATGATGTGACTTTATACCCTAATACAACATTACAACATATCATATGCAACACGCCCTATAATTGTGTCTATTATAGACAGCACGTTACGTTACGTAGGTAAATAAAGAACAGCTATTATAAATTACTCTAATACACACACAGAACATGTAGTATTTTGTAACGTGCTATCACACCATGTCCAGGGAATATGCATTTTTAAGTCCAGGGCACTCTCTATGCCACAGTACCCATCCGGCCACAGGTGAACAAGTGCAAATGTGGAAGTCTAACCCGGTGACTCCTCTTCCAGGTCACACGTGCAGCTGCAAGCCTGACCCTTCCACCCTGGCCTGGCTGGCGGTCAGGAATGCCACCCAGCCCCTCCCAAGTTTTATCTCAATGTGACATTGCTTAATTCTTTTAGACAACCTTGACTTGACTCTCTCACTGCTAATTTTAACTACCCTACATTTCCCCACAAAGTAAACTGGAGCGTCCCACTGTCACCATCACAACAGATTCCAACAGCCACTTGAGATGGCAGCATGCCATGCAGGTCCTGACTCGCTGCTGCCCGAGACAGTGCTCTAAGTCCACGGCTGTTGCTGCTCGTCTTGGTCACGGCAAGGAAACCCAACCACCACCCTTGGGGTTTATCTCTAGCACACTCCTCGGTGAGAGAGACCAGCCCAAGGCCAGCCCCAGCCCCAGCTGCCCGCCTGCTTCTGGAGCTACCAAATGCAGTCTTGGGCAGACCGCCGGCCAAGCAGCCCCCATCGGGCTTCCAGACACAGACCAGGCAGCCCACACTGTTGGGTCTGCAGCTGCGCTCCAGAACACGGGGGTTCCTCAGCTGAGGCCCAGAGATGGGGGGCTGAGAGGGATGCTCCCTGGATGGGTATTAGGAGACCTCTGAAGTATACACAAAATGGTGTCTCCTTACATTTTTGTGGGAAAGGTCCATACTTTCACCAGATTTTCAAAGGAATCCATGACCCAAAAAAGGTTAAGCACTAGCCCAGTTCAAAGTGGGGGAAGAGGGAAGCATCCACGGTCACACAGCTGGTTAGAGGGATTTTTGCTGTGACAAAAGTACTGCATCAGCTTTTCATAACTTTTAAAAGTTGGCCCTCCCTTTTACAGTTTCCTTTAGAATTCAGCTCAACAATTTAGGTTCATACAGGGGCAAAAAAAAAAAAAAAGGGCAGATAAACAAAACGAGAAAGATGAACTCAAAATTTAGGAAAAACTCTAAGGGCCGGCCCAGACTATTCCAGAGCTGAGAATTTTCTAGAGCTTATCAAACATCTGGTGACATCAGAAAAATCAAACCACAATTTCTAGAGCTGATCCTAAAGGAATGGACAAAAGTATGACCCGCTACAAGTAAAACGGCTGTTATTCTCTCTAACAGTCAGGCCATGGCATCTGGAATCGAGTCCTGGGTAAATATTATTTACTTGGCTCGCCAGGGTGATAATGAGCTTGTTTTGAACCTCCTGTATATGGTGTTAGCTCATTCATTTTGAAAAGTAACCCAGGACAGACCGAGCTGGGGAAACACCGAGCAAGGAAAACCAGGTCAGCAAAACACTACTCTCACGTTTCATAACCAAAACATGAGCCAGGCTCCAGATAAAACCTTAACCCGATCTGCATGTTGCATTCAGCCAAGGGGTCCGGGCGTCGCCTCTCTTCCTCAGATGTAGAGCACCGCTGTGCTCCTTCCACTGTGTCTGGGGTCACAGTTCACAGACACCCCATCTGACCAACGCTCCCCTCCCTCATCTGTCCGCTCACTGCACTCCCACTGTGCACACACCAGGAGGTGCAGACTGCTCTCCAGTTGCTTCCAGGCCACCTGGCCACTAACCGGAAACCAGCCAACTCCAGGAAAAGAGACCGTGGCCCCCGCAGCATGGTCACAGCTACACCCTGGACCCACCAAAGCCCACTCAGCCTGCGTTTCTCAGCTGCGCTGGCCAACTCAGTTCCTTCCTTCCGCCACCTTACCAAGACCCCATGTTACCATAAACCCACAGGCATCAGCTCCCACCAAGCAGGGAACCACACCAGGCAGCCAGAGTCACACATCCATGCACACCCCACCTCAGTGACCAAGCAGGAGCTCAGGGCCCTTTGCAGTCAAAGCCAGCCCTGACCGGTCACCACCAGTTGATCAGGCCCCTGCACAGAAAGCCACTCCGCCTCCATGCCCCTGAGCCCAGGGTAGGGTGAAGCCTTCCTTGCTGGTGTCCCTTAACCTTGCCCACCCCTCTGTATGGCCCTAAGGCTCATTGCTCTACTTGCAATGCCCATCTGCTTCCTGCACCAGGACACGACAGACGCGGTGGCCAATGTCCCTCCGTGACATGGACACACACGCGCGCGCAGTCACCACGGGGGCAGAAGCTGGCAGCAGCAACCCTGATACCTCTGCGCGGTTACGAAGCAGTGACTCTTACAAAGATCGTTCTCAATGGGTTACCAAATCAGGATGAGAACCATTGGCCTTGAAAGGGATTCTCTGAGGCAAGCTAGAATGTGTAAGCAGATTGAAGACACTCCAGACCAGAGGCCCGCATGCCCTAAGGACCCCAACTGCATATGCATCACCAGAAATGGGGAGGAGATGCCCCTAATATGTGCACTTCCTTGGGGACAGTGCAAAGAAAATGGAACGCAGAGGCGACCCCACATCAACTGGAAACGTGGGCCCTGACTGGTGTGAATTAGCAGCGCGTGGTGAAGAGGGAGACCTAGTTACAGCACTCCCTCAAAGTGCTCGGGAAACTCGGCCACCGAGTGAAGACCTGCTCTGGGACGCATGCAGGCGCTCACAGGGCTTTCGGACACTCCCAAGCTCCCCGGGTCCTCCAGTGACCTGTGGCGCAGACCCATGACCCTCCTGCCAGTTTCGGCGGCGGGGGGCTGGGGCTCACAGGTGAAGAAGCGATTCACAAGTCAGAGGGCCGAAGGGAGGCAGGCCTCAGGGTCGAGTCCCTGTGGGACCTGTCCACCTTCCTGCCCCACACCTGCAAACCAGCTGGGAGGTATGGCCCAAGGGCGCATGACCAGAATTCCTAGGGTCAGGACTTTCCACGTATGTGACCAGCAGCCAGTCCCTTGAGTCCACCAATAAAGACAAGAAGATTTCATTTTTAAAATGGAGATAACATTTAAACTTAAAACAGTCCTGCTGTGAGTTATCAGGAGCTGTGTGTGTCAACTCCAGGACACTCGGCAGATGGAAGGTCCAATGGACACTTCCTTGAGCCCCGCCCACCTGATATCTTACAGGGGAATCCACGAGCAGCTGGTCTGGAGCATCCCTCTTCTGTGGCAGCCCCTGCAGGTGTACAAATGTGGGAGCTGCAAAGGCTTCAGCCAGCAGCTGCACCTCCGCAGGCCCTCTCTCGTGAGCCGCCGCAGAAACCGTCCCCAGAGGGGCTGGGTGGGCCAGTCCATCTGCAAGTGTGTGCATCCTGATGTAGGGAGCACTAAAGGCAGCTCCTTGTCCCAGTGACCAAGCCACAAGCCAGCAGGACACTCACATGGATGCCACTCACAGCGCACAGCCCAGGCATCGAGCTGGGACACATCTCCTAAGTTGAAAGGCCCTGAGAAGCCCAAGGACTCCACACCAGCCAGCAGGGGATCCGGGGCCTCTGGCACTCTGGCTCCGACACAGAGCCCTCACCCCTCCCTGCAGCGCAGGCCATCAGCCCCTGTCAAGGCCACCATCCAAGCTCCGCAGGGCCTTTTCCTTGGCTTGTGACAAGCGGTAACCCAAGAGGGGTTGTCACTCATCAAAACAGATGCAGCTGAAGCATACCTGACTTCTACTGTCCAAACCAGAAACCACATCCTCAGGCTCCAGGCTCAGGCTCCGTTTCTCCCTAAGCCAGTTACATGGGATTCCACCTCCAAGAAGCCCTCCGTGAAGGGGCGCCTGGGTGGCTCAGTCGTTAAGCGTCTGCCTTCGGCTCCGGTCATGATCCCAGGGTCCTGGGATCAAGCCCCACATCGGGCTCCCTGCTCAGCGGGGAGCCTGCTTCTCCCTCTCCCACTCCCCCTGCTTGTGTTCCCTCTCTGTCAAATAAATAAATAAAATCTAAAAAAAAAAAAAAAAGCCCTCCGTGAGAAGCCCCGCCTGAGGGTGGTACGAATTATCTTTTGTGCTGGACAAGCACCGTATCATCACTCCTGTCTATGTATTATTCTTCAGCTGGGGCCTGGCTGCTTAGGCTCACACTGTTTATGCAGCTCCCACTGTCCCTCGTACATTTCCTAGCAGAGCATTCAGTCAGAAGAGAGAATCCCAGGCGGGGTTCATAAGATCTCTGGGCATCAATATTCTCATCTATAAAACAGGGATACCGCCACTTCCATGCAGAGCGGTCAGAAAAACCCAGAAGTTAACTCTGAGTCTAGATGGCACTTCACACAGAGCCTGGCCCACAGCCACACTGGCAGGGGCCTATCCAAGACAAAGACGCCCGTGGGATCACTGTGAGGCTACTCCACCGACATGCAGGGAGGACAGAGGAGGCCTGGCACACCGGGGCTCAGGGCACAGCGCCAGCACAGTGCTTCTGGGGTCTCATGGTGACTCCGTTGAACAGAACTAACTAGTCATTAGAGTCCCCTCAAGTTTACCACCCTCTAGTGGAAACAAGCTCTGCTCAGCGATGGCCAAAGTCCAGATTCTTCCCCATATAATCCATTTGGTGTTTTACAACGTTTGAACATTGCAGCTATCCCCTGCCCCTCAACTGGGTTATTAAAACCAAGTGAAGGGGCGCCTGGGTGGCTCAGTCGATGAAGCATCTGCCTTCGGCTCAGGTCATGATCCCAGGGTCCTGGACCAGGCTCCTTGCTCAGCAGGGAGCCTTCTCCCTCTTCCTCTGCTGCTCCCCCTGCTTGTGCTCTTTCTTTCTCTCTCTCTCTCTCTCTGTGTCAAGTAAATAAATACTGAAAGAAAGAAAAGAAAGAAAAGAAAGAAAAGAAAGGAAAGAAAGGAAAGAAAGGAAAGAAAGGAAAGAAAGGAAAGAAAAGAAAGAAAGAAAGAAAGAAAGAAAGAAAGAAAGAAAAGAAAAGAAAGAAAAGAAAGAAAGAAAGAAGGAAAGGAAAGGAAAGGAAAGGAAAGGAAAGGAAAGGAGGAAGGAAGGAAGGAAGGAAGGAAGGAAGGAAGGAAGGAAGGAAGGAAGAAAGAAAGAAAGAAAGAAAGAAAGAAAGAAAGAAAGAAAGAAAGAAAGAAAGAAAAGAAAGGAAAGAAAGGAAGAAAGAAAGGAAAGAGAGAAAGAAAGAAAGAAAGAAAGAAAGAAAGAAAGAAAGAAAGAAAGAAAGAAAGAAAGAAAGAGAAAGAAAAAGAGAGAAAGAGAGAAAGAAAGAAAGAGAAAGCAAGCCAGCCAGCCAAGTGGCCCCCGGACTCCCACCGCAAGGGATTGGGATGCCGCAGTGCAGTGAGGCCTGGCCTTCAGCCTCACAGTCAGCCATCTGGCCGGGGAGCAGGCGGTGCTGTGGGGAGGCAGGCCTGGGATCCCAGTCCACACCTGCAGGGCTCCAAGCCGAGGCAGAACTCTGTGGGCAAGAATAAATCGCCAGAAAGACAAGGTTCTGAGGGGATCACAAGGAAATCCATATTAAAATTGTAAACTCGTTTCCAAAACCGTATCAGAAGCAGGCAGAAACCATGGCCTGCATCTACTTGGCTCCCACTCTCCCACAGACCCACAAGATTTCATCAAAAACGTATCTGAATTAGAGGTCCAATGCGCTATCCATTGCTATTTGATCTTTACGCCACAAACTGACACCGTCCACAGGACTCTTATCGGCACACACACCGCCTCCCTTCTGCAGAGGTTGCTCAAACGGTCAGGAATTAACCAAGGACTGATAACCGGCCCCCAGAGAAGCTTCCATTCACCTGCGTCTTCTGGGATGGTGCAGAAAGCACGGTCTCTTCTTATTTCAACTGGCTAGCTCATTCGAAAACATGGTCCCAATTTTATTTTACATTTGATTAGTGTTAAACATCATTTCGTTTTGTGAAAAGTTACCGATGTTTTATACACACTGTAGTGAAGACAAAAACATGATACCCCACACTGCAAAGACATACTCCTGACACACCTGTAAACCCAGCTTTTCATTGGGGGGAGGCGTGCCACACACCTCTGGGGCTCAGGACTACACAGGAGACCTATGGGCCCAGTACCCCATGTGTGGGTCCCAGGGTTCACCCCCAGGCTCAGCCACTTACTGTGTGGCTTTGCACAAGTGACTTCACCTCTCTGAGCCTCCTTTTCCGCTCTGTAAAATGCAGGTAATAACAGGCCACCCTCATTGGGTTCTGCAGAGAGAGAATAAGGCTGAGTGTTCTGCACAGGACTTGGCCTCCTAGATTATTTCTCAGGGCCTGCTAAGTGCCAGGAACAAATACTCATTATGCTTCCCAGATTATAACACAGAAATTGAAGCTGAGAGCAGTGGGTTGCTTCTGGGCCAAGGTCACAAAGCCAGGAATGGCCCAGCCAGGGATGGAAATGGTCCCTGCACCCCAAACAACGCCAGGCTCTAGGACGTTTCTGCTGCAGAATAAAAGGCCCAGGGCCCCTCCCTATCCTCTTAAGAATTAAAAACACTTTAGACATCTGAATAATTCAGGGATGAGCTAGACATGTTTGAAACAGGCCTGAGCTTCCCTTCAGCTTCCCTGTCCCAGTAGGCTTGCCGGGTCCATGCTGGTAAAGCAAAGAGCAAGATGGCTTCAACTCTATAATCCATCCCCAGCACCAAATCGGAGCTCCTGCACATGGGAGTGCTGAAGGACAGAGAGGCCGCCTCCGTCGGGGAGCTCTGGCTCCATCCAGCAGAGGGTGGTGGTGTGCAGGGCCTGGTGGGGAGGATGTTGTCCTCCAAGCTTCTACTGCAAACGGTTTTACATAAGCTAAGAACCACTAACAGTTGCCCTGTTATTCCAGTTCCGCGCAGCATGACTGGCTGGGAGTAGACTGGCATCTGAGTCAGGCCCCAGGGGATCGCAGGGTTTCTAGAACTGAACCCCTCTGTGCGGCGTCACCTGGGTGCCCCTGTTCTCTCAGCCTTTGTTTTATGAGCCTGAAACCTTGATTTCCGTGTCAAGGCCCAAAATGCTAAGAATGTGTAAACAAGGTTTTGTGCTTAAGAGATCAGTGCGGGGGGAGGGGGGGGGCAGCGGCCTGGGTGGCTCAGTCAAGTGACTGCCTCCTGCTCAGGTCATGAACCCAGGGTTCTGGGATCGAGCCCCACATCGGGCTCTCTGCTCAGCATCGAATCTGCTTCTCCCTCTGTGATCTCTCTCACTTTCACTCTCTCTCAAATAAGTATATAAAATCTTTTTTAAAACACTCAATGGAGGGTCCACGAGAGCGCTGTCCCACCCTTTTCCCCACCAGGGTGGGTCAGGCTTGTGAGGCCTTGCCCAGCACTACTCCAACAATGCTTAGAGAAACCACAGGGTTCCTAGAACATGATCTTAGAACTAGTTCCTATCTTCACTTAACCCTACGAACAAAGGCACTGCCTCACAATCTGAGGACCCGACTTGTTCCCAAATATTTACAAATCCAAAATCATGGTGAAGCATTCTTAAGTGGATTCTTAACAGCCAGCCCTGCGGACAGAAGACAGATAAAACTTCAAGCTGACACACATTACCAAAATCCCAGGAGCTGGGCGAGCAGCTTGCTTTCTTCCCCCACAAAACTGGACAAAGCCAGAGACCCCTTGTTACTTGGAGCCTCCCTGTACGTCATAAAACCATCCTGTAATACAAAGTTCCACAGTTCTCAATCCAAGGCACTTTCTGTTTCAGGGCTAACAACAGTAACCGCTTATGCTTTGAGAGCATCTCAGGACTTTCAGTCTGAGGAAGTTCTCGGGTACGTCCAGGCTTCTCAGGGTGAGAGGCCCCACCTCTGCAAACCCCAAGCAGTCAGGCTCCTCTACAACCCCAGGGACCTCTCACCCACCCCAAGAGCCCTCACCCTTGAGGGAAGCCAACAACACACCCTTCTCCTCCCAGAACACATTCTCTTGCTTCTAAAAGATTGAGAAAGGAGACCAGCACAACAGGCTCACTGGATTCCTGCAGGACAAAAGCCTCTTTGGCATCCAACACCCACCCAAGCAGTCTTGTCTGCTTTTAACACATCTTTCCGGAAAATTAAAATGTAACTCAAGGCACAATCCCATAGGCTTAAATTTTAACCCAACCAAATACAAATGCGTTGCCCCTTGACTAAAACATACATCTATCATCTTCTGCCCTTTAACACGTAAATCTAGAAAACACGCAACTAAATATTAAAGTACACATGGGTCAGCACTTAATGTCATCATTTAACGAAGTGGCAAATGCTCTTTACCCCTCTGCCCACCGAGCACAGTAACACAACGCAGTGGAAGCACTTTTGGGATTCTCAGGTGGGGTGCATTTGAGAGACTGAATGTACAGATCTCAATGTCCCAGACCCGACCACCTGAGCTCTGGCCAGTGGCGGAAGCCCCAGCCTTCACTCTCCCTTCCTGCCCCACGAGCAGGAGGCGCTCCTCTCAGAGAATGTTCCAGCATCAAGGGTGTGTCCGAGGCACCATGGGCAGATCCCTAATTCCTTTAACTGGACCACCACTCAGCTCTTTGAAACATGCCTTTACAATGTATTTTAACTTTGTGCATTTAGTAATTATGAAGATCAGTGACACACTTATGCTTCTGTAATCAATTTTATATTGGTAATTAAAATAACAAAAAATGCTTCTGGTTGGGGTAAACACAGCCTTATGATCACAGAACCATCATGGTTTAAACTCCAATTTATATACACTTGTGTCACACGTGTGAAGGACGATCAATGAAAGACTCTGACGTGTAAAAGTGTGTGACATTAGAATCAAACTCCATGAGGGGAAAACGGAACAAACATCCAAGTTCAAGAAGAAAAGAGATGCACGTGTTATCACCATTAACAGTCTGCTCGGTTTTTAAAGGGTGGTAGTGGTTATCCAGTCAGTAGCATAATTGGTATCGGATCCTTTGAAGAGCAGTCTAACTGTGAATTTCAATGTCCACAGATAGACTACACTAGACATGACATCTAATTCTATTTAAAATTAGCAATAAGCTCGATGTCTACTTAGAAATGCACCCGTAGTTTTCGAAGTTATTTTATGGAGCATGAGCAAAAACGTCTGAAGATCTCAGCTGGAAGGCAATACAACTGTGAAAGACCCATAATCTAACGAGCTCTCCCCACCTTATTATGTCCAGTGAACTCTGGATCAACAAGTTCAACCCGGGCATAGAGACGGCAAAACCCCTCCTCCCTCAAAATAATTGGTGGAAAAATATTTCCTTCCCATTTCAAACCAAAAAAAAAAAAAAAAAAAAAAAAAAAAAATCATACTTTTGGATAAAAAGATTTTCCTACAATGATGACTAAAATGTTGGCAATGAGAAGCGTATTTGTTGTTTCCTGGCCTTGCAATGTCCAACTAATGGCTCGAAATTGCGAGATAAGATGTGTATGTGAAGTACAGTGACCACGATCACAGTGATCACCGCGCTGTCCCACCTCCCCTCTGTCAGCCGTTTCAGGGGTCTGCTATGTATTTTGCACTCAAGACTTTCCTGCCTTTACAAAGGGAAACGTTTGGTTGCCAATCGATTCATTCATCCGGCTCCGGGATTCAGAGGCAGAACCCCAGGAGAGACCCTCAGGCAAACCCCCAAAAACACAGAACGAAGAAGGAGCCACACCACCGAATCCAGGTCAGAAGGTACTTTTTGAATGCAGCAAAAGAAAGCGCCCCTCGGGCACTGGTTCAGGAATGCAGTTTTCCTCTCCGCCAGCAAAATCCTTCAACAGGTTCAGGAGGATGAAAACACGGACGACCTCGGACTGAACAATGCTTCCCTCACCTGGGCTTCGGGCCAAGCAGAGGTGGGAGGGCAAGGCAGCCTCGCTCGGTAACTAGAAAAGGCTCTGCAAACCCCTCCGGCTGGGGTGGTGGCATGGTGGCAACCCACCTCGGGACGGCGGGCACTCCCCTGCCCAGGCCAACATGCACCCTCGTCAGGGGGTCCCCTCCAGAGCCTGCCCCTGACCCTGTGTGGCCCCAAATTGGCGACACCGAACTCCGAGCCCTCCTCGCGCAACTTCGTGGTTTCGTGTCCTTTCCCACAGCCTCCCTCGCTCCGCCTGCCCGTCGGCGAAGGTGGGGACACCACGCCATCCCCCGCAGCCGTGGAGGGGCCCCGCAGGAGCGCCAGGCTTCAAAGGAACTCTCTTCGTGACATGAAAACGGTAAGTGGATTACGCTGCTGCCCTCGAAGGCTGTGGACGTTTTAATCTTCTTAAAATGTCTCCTCTAAAAGTCACTTGCCAAGGAAGGAGGCTCACAGACGCTGTTAGGCCCCCACTAAGTGTTTCCAATGTTACCGCTACCCCAATGGCAGTGGGTTGGAAATAACTATCATGCAGACTGGTGAAGTCGGACATTTGGCAAGCTTCCTTCTGATGTAGGGCCGGGAAGCTTCCTTTGCACACAGTGAAAAGATCCACAATCCCCCCAGGTCGCTCCAAGGGCCTTATTGCACAAAGGCCTCGCATTTGATACCTTTAATAAAAAAAAAAAAAAAAAAAAAAAGCCAGTCGAAGCACATTTTGAAAGTTCCATGTTTAAAAAGATCCTTGTTCATTGATTTTGGTGGGGTAATTAAGTGAATCTAAACAAGGGGGCCTTGTGTGGGCGCCTGTGGGGGAGGTGCGAGGGGCTGGCCTCGGCCGGTGAGCCCCCTCGCAGACACTGGTTGCTTGGCTCCAGGGTCCTCTCCCGCCCCCTACCCCCAACCCCCTTTCTAGACGATGCTCTTCATCTGGGAAGCTTTTTCCCTCTGGTCAAATTTCCACTCAGCAAAGCTAAAATGCTCTCACGTTTCCTGGCTTGGAGTGGAAGCAACCCTCCTAATGGTGTTTCACTGAGTGCACCTTCAGCAACAGAACTGCGTTGTGACAGAGAAATCTGGGGAGCCAGAGGCAACAGCTGTGGAGCAGCATCCTCCCCAGGAACACGGCTTCCAGCGCTTTCCGGCTCCACAAATTACAGACAGGGCTCTGCCAGGAGTGTTCCCGAGCAGGGCACTGGCAATTTGGGGTTGTCTGCCACCTAGGGCGCTAGCCGGCCGCCTTCACTCGGCGCCAGGCCGCGAGGCTGCTCGTCCTGAGCCACCCCTAACAGCTCCACGGGGCTGGGCTCCGGGGGCTCGCGGGACAAGAAGGCGGAGGGCACAGGGTGCAGACGGGTGATAGGGCCAAAGAGGCCCCATGGTCGGAAAATAACAGCAGAGCCCGGACCCCAGCGCAGCCCTCGGCTCTTCTCCCCACCATCCCTCTGACAACACAGAGAAAACCAGTCCAACATCAAGCAACCTAATCGCTGGCCGAAATACCTTCTTGGACTCCTTTCCTCCATCGGGGATGGGGGAGCTGCCGTTGCCGCAGCCCCTCCTCCCCCGCAGACCTGCAGGGCAGGATCTCCGGGCTCGGAGGGCAGGGCCCCTTTCCCAGACTCCTCCCGCCCCTTCCCAGCTCCCCTCCTCTCCAATACGCGAAGTTGGAGAACAGAGAGAGCCCCGGGATGTTAAAAGCTGCAAAAGCCACCTTGGAGCGCACCCAGTCCAATCTCAGCTCTGCTTCCCCCTCACCCCTATGCGGCAGGGGCCAAGGCTGCAACACTCCTCTCTGCAAGGGAAGCAGGCCACTGGCTCACTGCCGCCCCCCCACCAGCGGGTGGGCAGCCTCCCCTGGGGGGCACCCGGGCCACAAAAAACCACCACTAAATACCTAATATGCATTTCAAATGCATCTCAAAAGATCCACCTCTTTCCTTTACAGCTGCTGCCCATAAAAACAATTAGCCTGCATGGGACTGAAATTCCTGATTTTTCAGACAAACCTATTTCCCCACCCTCCCACCAGAGAGCACTTGAGATCTGCACCAAGCCTGGGTCCTTCCACCTGGGGCCTGCATAGCTCCAAGCTACCAACGCTGCCACTCCTCAACTTCAGGCCAATTCTGCAAACTCTCCCAAGCCTCAAATAAACTCTCTTTTTTTAAAAAACTTAATTCAGATCTAGCCAAAGAGCAAGGAAATTATTCATATTTTTTTTAAAAGAGGTTAGGGATTACTATTCCTCACACCCAACCATTTATTATACTTAATTAATTAACCAATTCTCCAGCTTTTTATGTTCTTCCCCTTTTTTTCAAGCACAAAATAATAGAGATGACAGATTCCCCCGAGCCGTACCTGTCTGTCCATGGCCGGAGAGTGGTATGAGGTGGTCGTAGTGAAGGAAAAGTACAGGGCACATACACGTAACACTGCCAAGATCCAACCTGGGTTTCCCCAGCAGAAACGGGCTTCGATTCTGACAATCATTTGACCCCACAACTGCTTCAGTCACTCATCTTCCAAACCTTCCTCCCTTCCCAGGACCTAGGGCTAGGAGATGCCCCAACAACCAGGAGCTCCAAGGCCCCTTTTGCTGTAGTTAGCTGAGGTATCCAATGGGGCTGGGTGGCTCAGTCTGGCCCATCAATGCCCCCATTGGAAAAACAAAACAATCTCACACTCCCCAGGAGATCAACTGCCCTTTCCCACTCCTCCCTAGCAACCCTTCCCCTCCCCCCACCCTCCACTTTCTAGAATCATCATAGATACCTAACCAAGAAGCTGGGCTTTTTCCAAACCACCCCCCCTCATTTTGATATACCTCCCCTGGAAAAGACCTCGGCTGGAAAGCACTCCCCAATAACCCCATCAAGAGCAACACACCTTGGGGAGGAATGGGTTAAATTCGAGAGCTCCAGGAGGAGGAGCTGCTCGGGAAAGGGAAGCAGTGCCGAGATGCAGAGAAATGTGCAGGGCAGGGGCTCCGGACCTGGATGCACAGATGCACTGGCCCCTCTCCTCCAGGGAGAAGCCTGGCCACAGGAAATAAAGGTGTCTTCAAAGGGACAGACCGGAGGACAAGCACATGATACACAAATACAGGCACAGCCCAGGGGACAGCTTGGAGCCGGAGGTGTGGAACACTGGATGGGCGTGCTGAGCGCGTGTGTGGTGGGGGGCAGGGGAGGTGGGGTGAAGGCAGGCAGAGAGGACAGGCAAGGGCTGGACTCTCAGAGAAGTTGGGAGATAGATGTCAGGCCGAGGAGGCAGGACGGGGTCGGAGCCAAGGGGGCGAGGCTCCAGATTCCCCCCTGGGTAGAGGACCCTGAGGAAACAGGGGGTGAGGGAATGCTGTAGGGCGAAGGGGGGGCCGGATCCGTAGGAAGGTGCACACCGCGGGGAGGGGGCCCGGGATGCTCCAGTAGGCTGCCGGGACGGGGGTGACGAGGGGCAGGTGCAGCCCGGGGAGAGAAGTGGGGAGGCCGAGGATGAGGCGGGAGTCCCATCGGGAGTCGCGCCCGGCCGGGTCATGGGAGGAGTCGGGGTGCGTGTTGGGGGGGGGGGGAGTGGTCTCCTCCCCGGGGACGAGATGCCCGGGCGGGCTGGGAGCGGGACCAACAGCTCGAGGCCCGACCGCGCGGAGGTGGGGTGGGGAGGCGGGAAGCGGCAGGTGCCGGCGCCCAGGTGCGGGGCCTGGGCGGCGGGCGGGCGAGGCGGCCGCTCACCTGTCTCCTCCGGCCGGGGCCGCGGGGGCGGCGGCGCGGCGGGGCGGCCGAGGCGGCCGGGCCGGGCCGGGCGGAGGCGGCGGGGGCGCGGGGCCCCGGGCGCTGGGGGGCGGCGGCGGCGGCGGCGAGGGCGGCGGCGGGGCCCGGCGGCGGCTGCTTTCGGCCGGCCGGCCGGGCGGTCAGTCTGCGAGCGACGCGGGCGCGGACGGAGCGCTGCGAGGCTGCGGCCGGCGCGCGGGGACAACGCCGCTTTATCGGGTCGGAAACAGCCGCCGCGCGCCGCTTCCGCTGACGCAGCGCCGGCCTGCGCTCATGACTATGCAGCAGCAGCCGCGGGAGGCCGGGGCGGGGCTGGCTTCGCGCGCGCCCATTGGCCTCAGTGCGCCCCGCCCACCGCCCCGCCCCGCCCCGCTGCCCCAGGCCCCGCCCCGATCCGGCCCCGCCCCTCGCTGCGTCCCACCTCCCTCCTCGGGGGAGGGGCGTCCCGCGAGCCCCCAGCCCCAGCTTCCGCGCGCTGGAGCCCCGGCCCTTGTCCCCGCTCCCCCCCTGCCTCCTTCCCTCCGAACGCAGAGGGGCCCCTCACCAGCCTATCCCCTCTAGGAGCATTCTCCTCCCCTCACCCCCCAACCCCCAACCCGTCCCTCACCGAGCAGGGTGGGCTCCGCCCCCAGGTGCTGCAGAGGACGCTTTCCTGGCCTCGCCTCTGGGTCTCCCTCCTCGAACCCCCTACCTTGCCATGGGCCATCCCCCCGCACTCTGCGTCCCGCCTGGGTAGCTGGGCAGGATCCGTGCCAGCCAGGGACACCGATCTCGGAGCACCCGTCAAGCAGAATGGCTACAGTCCCAAGGATGGGTCGCCACGCCCCCCCCAACATCGGAACCCAGGGAGACAAGATTGGGGGAGGCAGCCTGACCAACAGAGAAACGGATGCCCTGTGCCTCGCCAGGGTGGAAGTGGCTGTGCACAAACCAGTTCGCCTCTTAGAGCTGGGTGTCCTCACCTGTAACCCATAGATCATCAGACCCCTCTCATGGGGCCGCTGAAGGGATTTAGAAATAGAGGGTGCACCAAGCAGTTTCCAGAGTAGTTACGATGCGAAAATCTGACAATAGCAAGTGTTGGTGAGGAAGTGGAGCAACTGGAACTCTCTCCCACTGCTGGGGGGGGGGGCGTGCAAAATGATGCTCTTTCCAAGTGCTTGAATGCAAACCCTATGACCTTGCAATCCCCTCCTAGATGCACACCTTACGTGATCATCTTTCTCTTCATAGCAGCACTGTTGGTAATAACCAAACTTGGGAAGGGACCCAAATGCCCATCAGACATAGAACAGATACATCCACAGCATTCTCCTATTGGTGCAGTGCAATGTTAGCATGGCTATGAATAATTTATAACCACACACAACATGGGTGACTCTCACACATGATTTTGAGGTAAAAAAAAGCCAGACATCAAAGCATATAGGATTCCATGTGCATGAAGGGGTAAAGTGTATGTAAGTGTATGTAGACGTCGGGATAGTGGTTAGTGTTAGGGGGAGGGGTGCCAGAGCTAGGAGGGGGAAGACAAGAGAGTGTTTGGGGTGCTGCTGGGATTCCGTTTCTTGATCTGGGTGTTGGTTACATGGGTCAGGACCATGACCTGAGCCGAAGGCAGACGCTTAACGATGGGTGTGTATGTCGTACTTCAGTGAGGGGTTAATAAGAACATCAGTGGCATGGGCATAAAGAGCCCAAAGTGGCACCCGACACATCGTGGGCACCTCATAACTGTCTATCTACCTCCTCTGTTGGGTTTTTGGCTCTTATGGCCAGAGGATGGAGGCAGAGGCGATCCCAGATATGCTGTGACCTTGGGCACCTTTCTTAATCTTTCAGAGCCTTCCTCTGTAAATGAGCCTTCTAATAACATCTACCTCACAAGTTGTCCTGGGGATTAAATAACGCTTTTTATTTTTTTTTAAAGATTTTATTTATTTGACAGAGACACAGCGAAAGAGGGAACACAAGCAGAGGGAGTGGGAGAGGGAGAAGCAGGCTTCCCGCCGAGCAGGGAGCCCAATGCGGTGCTCGATCCCAGGACCCTGGGACCATGACCTGAGCCGAAGGCAGACGCTTAATGACTGAGCCACCCAGGCGCCCCTAAATAACGCTTTTAAAAAAAAAGCTTGATACAGTAAGGAGCACAGAGTAAGGACGTAATAACTTTAATTATTCACTATACCTCAAATGATGCTACTTATCAAATCTATTTTCATTCATTCAGCGACCAGCTACTGAGTGCCTACTGTATGCTGTGTACCCGCCAGATGCAGGGTACTAGAGCTGGCAGCAAGATCCTCTCTCCCTCCTCAAGGTTTCCGAAGCAGAATGGGAAACATTCTGATGAAGGAATGCTTGCTAGCCACTGAGGCTGGGGAGCCCAGCATAGGATCTACTCATAGTAGGTCCTGCATAAATGTTTCTAAAAAAGCGAATGAATGCATGTATAAAAGTGTATGCGTAAGGTTTCATGTGAAGAAAATTTCAACATCAGATTAATTTACTTCTACAGTCTGGGGTTTAAACAACAGAGAATGGACAGAGAGCAAGGTCACTGCACATGCGCATGCACAGGGGCGCATGCATGCATGTGTGCGCACATGTGTGCATGAGGGCTGGGGGCAGGGCCACTCTGCCTGCGCTCCATTCCAGCCTAGCCAGCTGGGGCCTCGTCCAGCTGCCACCACCAGGAAGGGTGTTGCAGAATGCATGTTTGTGTTCCCCTAAAAGTCATGCTGAAGCTCTCACCCCCGGTGGGATGACATTGGGAGGTGGGGCCTTTGGAGTGATTAGATTATGAGGGTAGAGCCCTACTGATGGATGAGTGCCCTTGTAAGAAGAGACCAGAGAAAGTTCCTTTCCTCTCTTTCTGCATGCTGCACCGAGGAAGGCTGTATGAGGAGGCCCTCCCGAACCCAAGCATGCTGGCACCCTGATCTCGGATTTCCCAGTGTCCAGAACTGTGAGAAATAAGTATTGGATGTTTGAGCTGCCCAGCCTGTGGTATTCTTGTTATACCAGCCTGAGCTGATTAAGACAGAGGGTGAGGTGTGCCTGTCGCTGTCCAACCACGGGGCGGGGGGGGGGGGGGGGGGGATGCGCGTTGCAAAGCCATGCAGCTCGTCCTCACTCCCTCCTCGAATGACAGAGTCCCCAGTCCTGTGAGAAGGGAGCTTGACATGTGAGAAGCCCTCCTGCCCTGGAGTCAGAAAGACCTGGACTCTGGCCTGGCTCCAGAGCAGGGTGTGCCTGGGCGCTTACCTGTCACAGGTGTGTGACCTCAGAAACAAGTGCTCCATGCCTGGTTGACAGCTCTGCTGTGACTATCTTTAAATTCTTAATAATTTCTGGGGAGCCTGGGTGGCCGACTGGTTAAGCATCCGACTCTTGGTTTTGGCTCAGGTTGTGATCTGTGGGAGGGACACACACCCTCCCCCCTCCCTGAACTGGGCTCCCACTCAGTAGGGAATCTGCTTCCCCTCTCCCTCTGCCCCTGCCCCCTCCACCCCACCCCTGGCTCAAGCACTCTCCCTCTCTCTCCGTCTCTCTCTCTTTCTTAAATAAATAAATACATCTTTTGAAAAAAATCTTCATAATTTCTAACAAATTATGGAGCCCATCCTATATCCTCATTTGTAAGCAAATTGACCTCCTGGGACACTTGGAGGGACCCCAGGGCATGACAACGTCTCCATCACTGCTTGTGCACCTTGCCTTCTCCCCACCTCACCTGGGGTCCCTTGGAGCAGAGTTGTGTCCTTCTCATCCACGGACTTGCATGGGCCTGAGAACTAATAAAACTGTACCCTTGCCTGTTTCCAGAGACGTGCCAGGAATTTCCCTCTTCCAGGAAGCCCTCTCGATGTCCTGCCTTACAGGAGTGAGTGGCTCCCTCCCATGAGCTCTGAGGCACTCTGCCCCTTCACAGATCATTCCCGACTGTAACTGGGCATGTCTGTCTCTCGAGTGGTCTGCAAGCCCTGTCCAAGGGGCTGGTACCGGGTCAAGTTCATTGCTGCATCCCAGAGGCTGTCCACAATGGGGCTGCAGACATGTTTGCAGGTAGGGGGGACAGAAAGGAAGAGAAAAGGAATCTCTTAATGAGGACCCACGGAGAGACACTGAGGGGTCCGCAGGCTCCTGAAACAATGTGAACCAACCTTGACTGGGCACTTGCTGAAGGCCAGACCCAGCATTCCATGTGTCCCCTACAGTCCCATGTCTCCGTGGGTCAAGAGCTTTCCTCTCCATCGTGTGACCCCACCAGGTTGAGGACACCTGCAGAAGGCATGAGGTCCCTGGCCCTCCCGGCAGGGAGGCAGAGAGGATGGGGGTGCTGGCCTGGGAGGGGCAGGATTTGGGGCAGGTCCAGGTTGGGGAAATGGAGGGGCAATCAGCAGACAGGTTTAGGGGGCATCACAGGGCCTGGGTCTGAACTTTGAACTCAGCGGAGGCTGCAGGCTGTACACTGGGGGTGAGGCCAAGGGGGCTTGCGGAGGGAAGAGAGCACAGAAGCCAGGACTGTGGCCCTCGGGGGATGCCCCCTCTGATCGTTTGCAAAGCTGTCCTTCGTTTTTAAGCAACAACACTTAATATTTTTTTAAAGATTTATTTATTTGAGAAAGAGAGAGAGCCGGCGGGGGGGGTGGGGGCGGCAGCAGGGGAGGGCAGAGGGAGTATGGAGCCCGAGGAGGGGCTCTGTGGGGCTCGATCTTACGACCCCGAGATCACGACCTGAGCAGACCAAGAGTCTGATGCTTAACGGACAGTGCCTCCCAGGTGCCCCTAAGCAGTAACACTTTCTAAAATAAACTCTTGCCAGTTGAAACCCAGTGTTTCAATTAGCATGCTCAGTTATCACCAGGTATTTCTGAGCACCTGCTCTGAGCCAGGCCCGAGTCCACAGTGTTCTCTGGGTGCTGATTTGCAGCTGTGTCCACCTGACGGCACCCTCCTCCCCTGCTCCTGGCTTCCTCGGGAGTTTAGGTGTGATGGAGAGGAGAGCGCCCAGTGTCGGAATTTGAGCTCCGCCCCTTCCCACCGTGTGACCTAGGGGCAAATGCCTAACCTCTGTGAGTCCCAAGGCAAACGGAGACGATGGGCCCTCCCTGAGTGTGGGGTGCAGACCCCCAGAGATACCCACCTGTAGGTGGGTCCACACCCTACAGGTCCCAAGTCTTAAAGCAAGGCCAAGCTTCCCAGTTGCCCACGTTGGGACGTGAGGCCTGAGACGACAATGCCTGCCCAGGCGTCCTGAGCAGTGAGTGACCTTCAGAGTAACCTCAGTTCCAGGGGGGACAAAGCCATGGCAGGACCTGCAGGCGCTGGGATGGGCAAGAGAGCAGCAGGCTCCCTGGGCTTGGAAGTGCCCGGGGTCGTACGGCTTCTCAGAATCATAAAGGTACCCGGGGCATATTGTCACTCGGGGTCATACAGCTGACCAGTGGTGCAGCCACCTGAGTTCATACAGATACTCAAGGTCATATAGCTTCCCAGGGTCATAAGCCACTTGGAGTCACACAGCTTCCTGGGGTCATAGGCTTATCTGGGATTATACAACTTTCCAAGGTTGTATGGCTCCTTGGGGCCATATGGTTACCTGGAATCATACGGCTGCCCAAAGTCATACAGCTCACCAGGATCATAGGGCTTCTTGGGGTGACACAATTGCCAGGAGTCATATGGCTATCTGGTCATAGGGTCCCCCAGGGTCGTATAGCTACCGGGGTCATATGGTCACCTGGGACCACAGTGCGACTTCAGAAGAGGTTCCGGCTTCTTCTGCTGCTGCTTTGTCCTGGGTGAGCCCCACCCCCTCCCAGCCTTTGTTTCCTTATCTGTGTGGTGGACGGGACATCTGTGCCTGGAGGACGGGGCAGTGGTGTCGAGCACGAGTAAAGGCTTGCACAGAGCCGGCCAGGCACCTAGGGCGTGCTCCGTGAGTGGCCGTGACACCGGCGAGACCAGCCGTGGCCCTCAGCACAGCCCTTACCTTCCCAGGCTGGGCAGACCAGACGGTTTCCACAAGAGAGTGAGGCAACTTTCCACCCCGAATGGGGCGGGGGGGGGGTGGCTTTCCGGCCTGGGAGAGGCAGACCCTAGGAAAGGCCTGGCCAGCTTGTTGGGGACCAAATGAGTGTGGTAGGGCAGGGAGAGGCCTCCTGTGGGGGAGATGAGCTGAAGGCCCTGGGGGCCTGGGGGACCACACGTTTTCTGTAGTTGTATATTCTACACCTAAACTGTAGCATAAATAAGTAGGAGAGTAGGATAAGACACGGATTCAGCCAGGCTGGAGGGTCTCAGATGCCAGGCTGTGGGATTTGGCCTCTTGCCCGAGGGTACGGGAGCCTGAGGAGGTCTGGAAGCAGCTGGATGGGAGAGCCCAGTGAGGCAGCGGCTGTCCCATGCCGGGGAGGGGCTGAGAGCCGGGCTGGGCAGGGGAAGGAGGCAGGATGTGGGACTGACCTTCAGGACGGGGTCTGCGCCCTGCGGCAGGGGCCGGCCATCTGAAATCCCCGACCGTGTGGGTCCTTTCCCCCGGGGCTCCCCCTCATCACCCCTCCCAGCCCCCGCAGAGCCTTGGAACAAAGACTGCTTTTCCCTCTCCCCTTCTCCCTCAGGGTTCTGTGCTTCTTAAAAAGAGGGCATTGCCTACCCCCAAAGGAATCCATTGCTGAGGCTGGCTTGTTAGACGCCGTGGCCCAGGAAGAAATGTACCTGGGGATGGTGGAGAGACTACTGAGGGTTCGCAAAGCCTGAAAGCAGGCACACACACACGGTCACACACACGCCAGGCACCCTGATACTATGGCTGGAACACCCACCTCTCGATCCCTTCTTGGCCTGGGCCTGAAGAATGATTGGTGACCAGGCTTCCTCTTGTCTGCGTCCCTGTGGGACCTGCAGTTGCTAGAGAATGGGGCACCATTGCCAACAGGCCTTCTCTGAAGGGGACCTAGGAGTCCTGGAGTGGGGACAGCTGGGCGCCAGCCTGCTTGGGTTCAAGTCCCAGCTTCCTCCCTTCCTTGCGGGCTGCACACAGGGCCCCTCCCTCAGAAGGGCCCCATGTTTGGTTTAATGCTCTGCCATCGCTGTTTTGCATTACTAATAGCTTATGAACAAGGAATCCCCATTTTTTCATTTGATGCTGGGCCTAAAAATTACGCAGCTGGTCCTAGCTGTGAACAAGTCTCTTTGCTTCTCGGTGCTTTGGTTTCCTTATCTGCAATATGGGTGCATGAGTTCAGTGCTAATGTTTGTCTGGTTTGACTCAAGTGCCTGGGGCATGATGGACAGGCACCGCGAGGGACTGAACACCAACGAAGCCCTGCGCCCAGCACTTGTGTGCACTTCTGCTAGAAGAGGAAGCTGAGGCACAGGGAGAGAAGGTGGCAGGCAGCCGGTAAGTAACCGAGCTAGGATTTGAACCCAGGCTGCCTGGCTCTGCGTCCTTGTGCCCTCTGCCCAAGGTTGAGGGCTTGCCAGGAGCTCCCGGACCATCAGAGTGGGGAGAAGCTGCAGCATCTTCTCTGCATTGCGAGTGCACTTGCCAGGACGGCGAGGGAGGGAGGGCCAGGCTCCCTTCAGCCCAGCCGGGAACCAAATGAGCAGGGTGACCTGAAGAGAAGGCAGGCAGCCAGCTGCCCTGGCAGGTGGCAGGGTGGAGCGTCGAGCAGAACGTCTCAGAATGAAGGGTGAAGGCAGGTGATGCGTGGGGCCACCCCACCCACGGCCCGAGGCACAGGCCCCACCTGCTGACATCAATAAGGGCAGAGTGGGCCTCTGGGGTGCTCCAGCCCAGTGGCAGCCCTCAGCCAATGCTCGACTCAGAACTCCCACTGGCACCCCTGCTTGGATGGCAGCCCACCACTACCACCACCCTCTGGGTCGACTCTCTGCCCTCCTGCCTTTGCTCACACTGTTCCTCTTGCCAGCAGTGCCATTTCTCCACCTTGGGTTTTCCTGTCCCAGGGGCACCTCCACCAGGAAGCCCTTCCAGACCATGCAAGTGCATGGGAATTCCTGCCTCCCCCAGCACACACCAAAAATGAAGCTGGGCTTTGATTGTGCCTTGAATCACCATTTACAGAGCAATAGACACCTTACAAGGTATTTTCCTGTCCATGTCTCACTGAACCTCACAGGAACCCTATGGGGTCAGATGGGTTTTGTCCCCATTTTGCAGATGGGGACCCCAGAGGCAAGGGGAGGATGTGAGCTCACGTGGGGGTGCAGTTGCACCAATGGCTAACACTTACTGAGAACTTCCTGGCTGCCAAGGGCTGCCTGTGTTTCCATTCGGTTATTTATTCACTCAGTAACCATTGACTGAGCACCTACTCTGTGCCAGGCACTGTCATAGATGCTGTGCCAGAAAACAGACGAACACAGTCCCTTCTCCCGCAAGCCGCATCCTCACGAGAGGACAGACAGGGAGCAGGTCATAGACGGTAAGTCAGGTGGTAAGTTAGGTGGTGACGGATTCTGAGCCGAGCAGGAAGTGGGGAGAAGTGCTGGGTTGGGGGGGGCGGTGGGGGAGTGTCAGGCAAGATCACTTGCAAAGGGGACTTGGAGAAACCTGAAGGAGGGGAGGGGACAGCCCCAAGGATGTCCCCCCCAGAAGCCAGCCTGGCCTCCCACTGGGGGCTGGGCATTGCCCCTCTGTCCTCCACCCCTAAACAGAGAGGGCCCTTCTGGAGCCCCTCATTGCAGCTCTCCCTGGCCTGCCTGCTGGGCCCTGGCTGTGGCCCCAGCCACCAATCCTGCAATCCTCTCAGCCACACAGTATGATCTCTGCCCTGCTTCGTTGATCTCTGGGGCACGGGCTCCCTGGGCTGAGCCTGGCACACATCCACACCTGGCACAGTGCAGGAAGGAGCAGTGAACAAGAGAAGGTCAGGGCCTTTCGCAGGTCCTGGCCCAGATGCCCCTTTCTCGGGGTGCAGGGGTCAGGTGTGTTAGAGGAGGTGGCCCCCCCTCCCCAGGCCACGCAGGGAATAGCACACCCTCTAGAAATGAACTCAAATGGGTGGCATCCTGGTTCTGCTGCCCTCCTGTCTGTTCACACACCTGTGCATGCATTCACGCAGTCGTTCATTCGGCAAATAGTACAGATTGTCTACGAGGTGCCCGGGTCTTAGTGAGTGTGTATGAGGCAAACATACCAAGTCCTCGCTCTCAAGGGGCTTAACCTTCTGGTGGGGAGACATAGCAACCAATAAACAGTAGGAGTATATGGTTATAAACACTGTCAAGAAAAAAGACGTGGACGGAGGACAGGGAGTGGTGCTGCCACCCACAGCGAGTGGCAGGAAGGCCCCCTGAGTGGGTGCGGGAGTGAGGAGGGTCTGGATGGAGGAGGGGCACATCGAACTTTGCATGGTGGAAGCAGAGCAGGGGGACCACGGGGTGCTTCTGTGATGGTGCAAAGGAGAGCTGATGGTTACAGTGAGCAGAGCAGAGGCTCAGGATTCTGGATAAACACCGAGGCCACAGGACTGACTGCTGGATGGGCCATGGGACATGGGAGCAGAGTCATTACTAGCCGTGAAAGCATGTCTAAGCCTCCTTAAGCCTCAGTTTTCCCACCTGTGAAATGGGGTGCTGGGACCTCACCGCCCAGGTTCTGGTGAGAAGCCCAGGAAAGCGTGGGAGGGGAGTCAGCTTTCATTCATCCAATGAAGGCTTGCTGTGGCCCGGTCAATACTTGTACTGAGGGCGCCTGGGTGGCTCAGTTAGTTAAGTGTCTGCCTTCGGCTCAGGTCATGATCCCGGGGTCCTGGAATCGAGTCCTGCATCGGGCTCCCTGCTCCGTGGGAAACCTGCCTCTCTCTCTCTCTCTCTCTCTCTCTCTGTGTCTCATGAATAAATAAATAAAATCTTAAAAAAATATATTTGCGCTGAGCTAGGCTTGGGGGACACAGCCTGTCATAGGTGTTTCACAAATTGTGGTTTCTTAAAAAAAAAAAAGAAAGAAAAAGTGGGAGGGAGCAAGCTGCAGCCAAAAGCAATGAAGTGCTAATGGGCCTGGGGCCACTGAAATTGGGCAGAGGCAGGTCATTTGAATGAAGGTGTTAGGTGGCTCCCTGTGGCAGGGTGGGTATTGTCTGACCTTGCAGTGGGAGAGCCCAGGAGAAGTTGCTGGGGGTACTGGAGTCCAGAGCCAAGAAGAGCAGGCTGCAGAGACGGCTGACCCCATTTTCCGAGGCAGTGGTGCCAGGAGGCCTGTTTTCCATGGTGTTTACTGACTCCTCCAGCTCCAAGGAGCTCTGAGTGTTTGGGCCATGTTCCCAGGGTCATCCCCCCAACAGCACGCTAGAGGTAAGGAGGGAGCAGTGGGGATGGCTGGGCCAGCTGGGAAGGGTGGAGGCCGCAGGTGACAGGAGGGAAGTGCGTGGCTCAGCCCCTCCCTAATCTGTAGTCCTGGGAAACCACTCCCAGGCCCACCTCTGATTTGGGTTCAGAGCTGGGGGCTAGGGTGGAATGAGCTGAGACCTCTTTCTTCAGGCTGCCTGGTAAGGAAGGGGTGGAGCAGATATATGGCAAGGGGGCATGACTAGTAAACAGGGTCAGATTCAGTCATTGAGCAAATAGGGTCAGGGTTCAGTCAGTAAAACTAGAGCCAGTGATAAATTGAGGGTAGGATCAGTGCTTACTGTATAACCAAGGTCAGGATTCAATGTCTGACCAAGGTTATGTATCTCCAAATGTGAACAAGGATCAGGGCTCAGTATGTGACTAGGATCAGGGCTCAGAATGTGACCAGGATTGAGGCTCAGAGGTGACCAGGATCAAGTCTCAGAGTGTGATCAGGGTCAGCATCAGTTGTGTGACCAGGATTGGGGCTCTGTGTGTGATGGGGATCAGGGCTCAGAATATGATCAGGGTCAAGGCTCACTGTGTAACTAGGTTGAGGGCTCAGTATGTGACTAAGATCAAGACTCAGTATATAATCAAGATCAGGGCTCAGTGTGTGACCAGGATCAGGGCTCAGTGTGTGACTAGGATCAGGGCTCAGTGTATGATCAGGATCAGGGCTCAGAGTGTGACCAGGATCAGGGCTCAGAGTGTGATCAGAGTCAACATCAGTGTGTGACCAGGATCAGGTTTCAGTGTGTGACCAGGATTAGGGCTCAGTATGTAACTAGGATCAGGACTCTGTGTGTGATCAGGGTCAAGGCTCAGTGTGTGGTCAAGATCACGACCCAGCAGGAGCAAGGTCAGAATTCATTCTGGGACTGGGATTAGAGTTTAGTATGTCACTAGGATTCAGAGTTCAGCATGGATCAGGGGTCAGTCTGTGATGGGATCAGGATTCAGCATGGGGCTGGTGCTCTTAAGGTCAGTGAGGCAGCTGCAAGCCTGCAGTGAGCTCAGGGCTGATGGGTCTCTCCTCTGCACAGTTTAGCCCCATTCATCTTTCTCTCTTCGTTTACAAATCATGTGCCCTGTGCCAGGCACTGTACTAGGTGCTTCGGACTCAAGGCTCACTCAGCAGCAGTCCTGGCCCTGAAGGACCTCCCGTCTCCCGGTTGGTTCAGTCAAGTCTCCATTGTACAAGATACTCCCCAGGAAGGACCAGGAACATATTTCCACCCCAGGACTGGAGGTTTACTAGAGAAGGCTTTGAAGCCGGGTTCCTTTGAGCGAGTGGATGGGAGGGCGCTCCAGGCAGAGGGTGCTGCTTGAGCAGGGGCTTGGACGCTGGGCGGCTCAGAGCAAGGGAATCTGGTTGCCAAGGTGAGCACCTGGCCAGCATCAGGCCATACCACAGGCTGTGGACAAACAGCACTCAGCTATCAGAAAGTACCTTCCGGGCTAGCCTCATGGGGACAGGGAGCCAGGGTTACACAGCCAGGAGGCGGCCCCAGCCAGTTCTCCCCAGATGACAATGACTGCTTTGGTGAGCACTCCCTGCCCCAGAGGCCAGCCACCTTGGGTGGACCAGAATGCAACAGACACCGGGAAGGAATGAGTGCTTGAGGCTGACAAGCAGAGTAGGTGAGGGTGCAGACGGCCCGAGGAAGCCCACCATCAGCAGGGGGACCTGCGGTGGGGGCCTGGGACGTAGGTAGGACTCCGTGGCAGGGCTCCCAGCCAGTGCCGCCTCTGAGTGTTTGACCCACTGGCCAAGTCGCTGCAGCGTCCAGCCCCCCACCCCCCACCTCTGGCCTTGGCCTTGAGGACCCTTTGCTGTGCCATCTGTGCAGGGGTGTGCAGGACAGGGTCCCTTGCCTGCTGGGCCCAGGCCTCCCACTGGCCCCACGCCTCAGCTTTGGCATCAGTCTAGCCCACTTTACACCCCCCTTCACAGAGCTGAAGAGTCATTTTTTCCCAAGCACGATGGGAGCAGGTCCTGCCGCTGCTGAGCCCCCTTCCATTCCCCTGCTCCCAGTCCCTGGACCAGACCCCCGGCTTACTCCAGCGCTCGCCCACCACCCCGTTCACGGGACCCCATCCCCCCTCAGGGCAGCCACTGGTGAGGCTGGGCTCTGGGAGTGACAGCCAGGCCGTCAGAGGGGCAGGGCTGCCTCCCAGACTGCCTACTGAAGGGGAGGGGGGGGTTCTGAGGCCCAGCAGCAGGGGCCTGGGGGTGCAGGCAGGGCTGGGGGTACTTTGGGCCAGGGCTGCACAACCACAAAAGCTCATTCAATCCTCCGAGAACCCATTTTGTTGCACCAGGACCAGGATTCCCTTTGCTCAGAGGAGGAAACTGCCCCAGAGCAGGTCAGTGCTCTTGGAAGCCACCCGGCCAGGGGGCAGAGCCAGGGCTGGTCTCTGGACCAGGGACCCAGTGTTGGAACTCTGAAGCCCAGGAGCTGTCAGGACCCAGGATGTGGGGTGCCCCGCGTCTGAATTCGGCAGTGACCGGGCACCTGGGGGTCTGGTGGGTCCAGAGGGCCTTGCTTGCCACCCCCACTCCTGCCTGGGCGCCTCCCGCTGGTATGACCTGTCAGTCTCTTAGACACAGCGTCACCTGAGCCTGAACTAACAGAGGGCATTTATTGAGCATTTACTCTCTGCTCAGCCCCTTTCATCCCTTGCTCATCACCCCACCATCCGAGGACCACATTCTGATCTCCACGGACTGATGCAGAAGGAAGGTTGAGAGCGGTCGTGGTGGCCTGGCCTCACTGCAGGCGACAGCAGAGCCCTGACCTCTCTGTTCATTGCCCCAGGCTGTCCTCGGGGCCAGGAGTAGGGTTACCACCTCCTGCAGGGTGGGGCGCGGGGATGGAAGGAGGCCCACCCAGTTCCCGCCCAACCTGCTGGGTTGGTTTGGCCCTGCCAGTGCCCCACGCCTGGGGAACCTGCCCGCCGCCCTCTCCACCGGCTTTCTCCAAGAGCAGGGACTTTCAAGAGTCTGCTGCGGCCATGGCCCCGGTGAGTGCAGGGCTGTGGGATACCCTCCTCGGTGTCCAGAGGGCCCCGGGTTCGAGAAGCTGTGCCAGACTTCAAGCCGGCCAGCCCTGTGAGGGAGCACAAGTGTTGGGTGACGGGGGCCCAGGGCCTGCACGGCCCCTGAGGCAGGTGTGCGGTGGTGAGCCCCACTTGGGATGCAGACGGTCACGTTGCTGGTCAGGGGTTTGTTTGGTTTCCACATCTACAACTTTAGGCAATGAACGTCCTTCAGAGAAGCCTGGCGGGAGGCTGGAGTGATGGCTCCAAGTGCCGGCCTAGCACTTGGCCCCTGTGGGGCTTCACTCCCTAGTTGGGGGGGGGGGCAAAGGGCATGGGCTGAAATCAGAAGCAGACGTTCATTCCAGTCCCTTCCACACTCTGCTAGCTGTGGAGTCAGACGACCTGCTTCCCCTCTCCGTGCCTTGGTCTCCCCACCATACTGGCACGTGGCCCTCACACAGCACACTGCGTTCAGTTCTCTGATTTCATGGAGACCGTCTTGTGGCTTGTCCGGGTGGGGGGCACCCCCGGGGGCCCGAGATGGGGATCCATGCTGATATGCACACACTCTGCCCTCAGACCAGCAGGTAAACACACTCACACGTGCATGCACAAGCATGTGCACACCCACACGCCATCCTCAGCCACCAGCACGCTCACCTACACGTGCCCCCAGATCCAGCCTGCGCGCCACGCCCCTCCGGGGCGCCTGCAGCCTCCCAGCGCATGGAGGGCGCACGCGCCTGTCCTCTCCTTTGCTCACATGCACAGACTCTCCGAGACTGTCCACGCCCAAGTCCCCAGGCACACCCCAGAGCTGCACGGGCATTTCCTTTGCTTTCCTTTTTGCCCTCTGCCCCTTTTCTGGATGCCTGCTTCTGGAGTTCATGTCTCCCGAGAGTCAGCCCTGGGCCCAAGGGTTCAGGCAGCTTCAGAGACACGGGAGCTGGACGAGGTCCCTCCTTCCTGCTGCCTCCACCTGGGCCCCTATGGGGGTCCCCACAAGCTGAGGTGACTCCCCATCCATTCTCCACCCGTGAGCCGTGCAGAGAGCCCACTGGCAGGGTGATGCTCTGTTTGCCTGCACCTGGTGCCCTGTGGACCCCTGGGCCCGGCAGCAGCCCTCGGGGAGTCTTCGGGGGCCCCTCCTTTTGGGACACCAGGCTCCTCCTCTACAGGGGGGTGCCCAGCTACTTGCCCCTCTTGCCACCTGGAATCCTGGTTCTAACACTCGCACCCCGGGCTGCAGGATGGGAGGGTGTACGAGGTTGTTGACAGAAATGCCTTCACTCCCATCCGCGCACTAACCAGGCCCGACCCTGCTTAGCTTCCAAGATCAGATGAGACCGGGCGTGTTCAGGGTGGTATGGCCGTAGATACAAGACGAAATCAGAAAGGGAGACAAACCATAAGACGCTGAACTCTAGGGAACAAACTGAGGGTTGCTGGAGGGGAAGAGGTTGGGGGGATGGGTAACCGGGTGATGGGCATGAAGGAGGGCACGGGATGTGATGAGCACTGGGTGTTCTATGCAACTGATGAATCGCTGACCTCTACCTCTGAAACTAATGATACACTATATGTTAATTAATTGAATTTCAATTAAAAAAACCAACAAAAACAAAAAACCCACACAAAAACAAGAGAACAAAACAAAAGGGTAGAAATACTTTCACTGAAGGAAGTCGGTGACAGAGACCAGGGATGAGACCCAAACTCTTCATCCCCCCTGAGACATGAGCTCCTTCCAGACTCCCTGAGGCTGATTTGAAATTTGAGTGTTCCACCCCTTCTGGTTCTGCCGGGGGTGGTGGGGGGGCTCTGCAGCGTCCCAGCCTCAGGAGCCACAGCCCAGGGGGGCTAGGGGGTGTGGGGGTGGCGAGGGGGCAGTGCAGGGGCTCACTCCCTGCTCCTGGGGGCAGGACGGGGGTCTTGCGCAGCACGGGGCAGGCCCGCATTGCTGCACTCAGGAGAAAAGCCCAGAGGAAATGACAGCAGCCCCTCAATGTGATCCCAGGAGCACCCGAGACCCCACTTTCCAGAAGAGACACTGAAGCCCCATGGCTGAGCCAGCTGCCTCTGCCCCATGGTGGCTGCCCCGGCCTGGTCGGAGCCTCACACAGCTGTCGCCCGCCTCATGTGGCACAGCGTGGGACCTGCCACTGACCAGGATTCCATCCCATGGGCCCCACTGGCCCTCCAACCCGCCCGGCAGGGGGAGCCCAGCAGCGGGCTCCAGGAAGCGAAGGACTCAAAGACAAAGGCACCGGGGCCTTGTGTGAGTTCACGTGGGCTCTTGGTTCTCCGTGCCTCAGTGTCCTCACCTGTGAAATGGGGCAGGGTTGTGGTGTGCGGGCGAGGGTGCAGCCAGAGCGTGCGGCTGTTTGTGTGATGAAGACTGGGGCTCCGGGAGGTCTCCTGGCGAGAGTGCTGTGTGAGCCTGTCGGTAAGGGAGCCTGCTCTGTTAATGGGCAAGGAAAAGTGTTCCAGCCGAAGAAACAGCCGGTGCAAGGATATTGAGGCCTGGAGGTCTGCTCTAGGCCAGGCAGCCCCCTGGGAGGGCTGGAGCCCTGGTGGGGAGCGGGCAGTGCGGGGGGCACTCCTGAGGGGCTGTTGTTCACTCCCAGCCGCACCCGCAGCTGTTGCATACGCTAGTCCTTCCAGAATGCCACCCAGCCCTGCCCATGCTCTCCCCACCATCCAAACTAAACTAAGACGCAACCTCACTCACAAAGGCTTCCCTTGCCGCCACCAAGACCAGCTCAAAATAGGCTTTTGCCTAGAGAGCTCCTGGGAGGCCTCCCTGGGGGCGGTGACTCAGCAGCTGGGACTGGGGGGCAAGGAAGGGCAGAGGAGGTGAGCACTTGTAGCCAGGCCTGAGGTCCAGCCCCGCCCTGAGCCTGCTCTTCTCTACCAGAGGCCGTCGGGCAGCCCCTCTCCCCCCAGCAGTTTCTAAGAATGTGAGAGAGGTGGGTGGAGGTCAGCAGCGCTGGAAGGCAGCCCACAGGGGGATTTCCAGCCGCTTGCTCTGCACAAAGCTCCTTGGGGCACTTACTGTGGAGTTTCCTGTTCCAGGTGCTCCAGGGGCACTAACTCAATCTTCTTTTCAGCCCATTTTCCAGATGGGCACACTGAGGGGACCTGAGGCCTGCCTGGGTCACTGCCTGGAGGAAACGAGCATCCTGGCCCCAGCGTGGGGCAGTCGGGAAGGAAGGTGCCAGGACCACTCTGAGGGCAGGGCAGGACCTGCGCCCATCTGTGGGAACTGTCACCCAGGACCTGGAGAAGAAACCGATACCGCCCTGGGCACCCACAGCCAATTAGTCGAGGAGGAGGAGGCTGTTGCAAGGGCCCCGATTTTGAAATTTGACTGTGACAACCACCCTGGTGAACTCAATTCACCCACAGCCAGGGATCCGCCTTCTCTGGAGCCCAGAGCCTCCCTCCCTGCAGGGGACCCTGCAGCCCCTCTTGCCCCCGCAGGGTCCTGGCCCACTTCATAGCCATGAGGGCCTCCCTCATCTGTGACACAGGGTGGTGAGGCTCTCCTGGGAAGGTCATGGGTTGAATTGTACCTCCATCCCCAAATTCATCTGCTGAGGTCCTGGCCCCCAGCACCCCAGGATGGGGCCTTTACGGAGGTGCTGGTGTTGGTGAGCTCATACGGGTGGGTGCTAATCCACCATGACTGGTGTCCTTGGAAGACGGGAAATGTGGACACAGGTATGCAGGGAGAAGGCCGTGTGGACATGGGGACGGCTGTCTGTCCACTAGCCGAGGAGAGGAACAGGTGCTCCCTCACGGCCCTCAGAAAGAGCCAGCCCTGCCGGCGCCTTGACCTTGGGCGTCTGGCCTCCAGACGGTGGGACAGTAAACAGTGGTGGTTGCGGCCGCCCCTTGTCTGTGCTGCTTGTTACAGCAGCCCGAGCAAACTAATACAGGGAGGTGGCTCCGATCATTTAGATTAATGTATATGGAGCGCCACTACAAAGCCTGGCAGACGTGGGCCTCCAAAGAAGTGTGGGCGATCACATTAATATTAAAAAACACATCACGCTCCTGACAAACACAAAACCACTGCCAAGACCCAGGGCTCAGCAGCTGGGGAAGCAGCCCTCATGGTTCACCTCCAAGCCCCAGGGGGACGGGCCAGGAGCACGGTGCAGCTCAGCGCTCAGGAGCACAGACAGCGGCGGCTGGGAGGCACTGGGCAGGATCAGAGCTCAGCACGAGACTTGGGCTCCAGAAATGTTTCTGAGATTTACTGGCTCCGTTCAGGAGGGGGGATGCCTCAGTGGTCGCCACATTGTACGCCTCCAACCAAACCTCTTCAAGCCCAGGGCAGCTCGGTGCGGCAGGGGCCATGGGACTGGCCGGGGGAGGTGGTCAGAGGAGTGTTGAGGAAGAGGTGACACTCCAGACAACGCGGGGAGCAGGGACCAGGGAAGGGCATTCCTGGCAAAGGGAATGGCTTGTGCAAAGTCTCCCAGGTGCAAGGGGATGGGAGCAGTTGGGGCAGAAGAAAGGTGGGGCCAGCATGAGAAATGACACCGGGTCATGACCAAAATCCACTGGGCATGAAGGACTTTCTTTGAGGGCAGCGGAAAACACGGACAAGCTTTGAGCAGGAGAGGGGTGGATCTGATTTAGATTTGGAAAGCTCCCTCTGTGAATGGTGTAGCCCGCGCTTTCCAGTGGGAACTGACAGCCACAGAAGTCACTTTAAAGTCTCTTGTGGTCGTGTTATAAAAATGAAAAAGAAATTGGTGCAATTTTTAAAAGATTTATTTATTTAAAGAATTTTAATTATATTTTTAAGATTTTATTTGTTCGAGAGAGAGAGAATGAGAGACAGAGCATGAGAGGGAGGAGCGTCAGAGGGAGAAGCAGAGTCCGTGCTGAGCAGGGAGCCCGATGTGGGGCTTGATCCCGGGACTCCAGGATCATGACCTGAGCTGAAGGCAGTCGCTTAACCAACTGAGCCACCCAGGTTCCCCAAGATTTATTTATTTACTAGAGAGCAAGAGAGAATGAGCGGGAGGGGCAGAGGGAGAGGGAGAGAGAGAGGGAGAATCTCAAACCGACTGCATGCTGAGTGCGGAGCCCAACACCAGGCTCGACGTCAGGACCCTGAGATTGTGACCTGAGCCAAAATCGAGAGTCAGATGCTTAACCGACTGTGCTGCCCAGGTGCCCCGGTGCAATTTATTTTAATGATGTATTTTATTTAACCTAATATATTCAAAATATTATTCAAAATGTCATTAATACAAAAATTATTGAGCTAAATTGAGATAGCTTACATTATTTTTCTCATCCTTGGACTTTGCGATCGGGTGCATGTTTCATACAGAGCATCCCAATTTGGGATTAGCTGCACTTCAAGAGCTCACAAGAGGCGAGCGGCCACCATCTTAGGCAGCACAGGTGTGGGGACTGGAGTGGAGGTGGGAAGGCTGGTCGAAGGCCACCATCTGTCTGGGGAGAGCTGTGGCTGACTCTGGGCTCCCCGTCCAGGGGCCAGCCCAGGCAGGGCACACAGGAGGGACTTGGCATGACTGGTCCCAGCTTGCACAGACGGCAGGGCCGAGTGTCCGGCGGGCAGGTGGCAGAGTAGAAGAACTGCTCGAATTGGTGTCAGCTCAGACGGCTAGTGTCCTCAGCCCTGCGGCCTCTGTCCACACCAGACTCCAGACTCATGTGAGGTTTCCTGTCCCAGCTGGAGGGTGACCCGAGGCCTGACCTCTGAGGCCCCGGCGGATGAGCCCGGAAGGAAGGCCTCCTCCTTGATGCACTCCCCAGCAGGCGTCTGGCAGGGGCTTCCCCGGGGAGTCCTCGGGAAGCACTTCACACGCTGGTGGGCTCGCAGCCAGGGCGGCCCCCAACAGCTGCAGGAGGCCAGCGCCGCAGGGGCAGGGAGGGCCGGTCCCTGGGTCGCACCCAGCTCACACCCGGGCGGAGGAGGATGCCAGGGCTGCCTCCGTGAGGTAGCCGGAGCTCCTCGGGAGCATGACAGCAAGCTGGCAGGCCTGCCCAGGATTTGGGGCAGCAGAGAGTGAGTCAGGAGCACATTCTAGCTGTGTGGCCTAGGTGAGGCACTCACCTCCCTGAACCTCCAGCCGCTTCTTTGTGCAATGGGGGCATTGAGATGCTTCTCTCATGGGCCGGGGTGAGAAGTCGACGGGCTCACATGTGTGTGTGTGTGTGTGTGGGTCCCCACAAGAGAGCTGAACTCCCAGGATGTAAACTCCACCCTGATCTGTGTTTACTCACTCATGCTCCTTGCTCCGTTTCCTTCAGAGGAAGTATTTGGGGTCCCGCAACTAGTCCACACAACGGACCTTGGGGCGCCCATCTCTTTCCTTCCTCCCACCCCCCAACAAGGATTCACTGCGCACCTACTACCTGCCAGGCACCGTGCCGGGCACTGGGGATTTAGCAGGAGACAACGCTCTGCTTCCTTGGAGCAGACATTAATCACTGAAAAGGATAGCAGATGTGACTGTCTTCAGTCCTTCAGACCTCGTTGGCATCAGGGGGGCAAAGGGCAGAGGGACGGGGGACAGAGAACCAAGAGAGGCGTGAGGAAGCTGGTGGAACTGGGAGGTTTGGGGGGCGGATCGGGCAGCAGGTGCAAATGTCCTGTAGGGCGCTGCTGTGGCAGGAAGCTGGGGACAAGGGCAGGGACACTGCAGGCAGGCCTCCTGGGTGGGCTGGGGACGTTGGTCTTCTCCGTCAAGAGCAATGGGAGCCCGTGGAAAGAGGACTAAGCTAGGGTGGCTGGTCTGGTCCAAAAGATCAAGCTGGCTCCCGGGAGAGCTCGGACAGGGGCGGAGGGCCAGAAAAGAGAAGTGGGCAGCTGTGACACGCACGAGGAGCCACCCGCCAGGTCTTCTTACAGGTTGGCCGAGACTCAGCTTCACGCACGTGGAGGGCACACTCCCTGGAGCTGCTGGCGGTCCGCCCCCTCCCGCCTCTGATTGGTGGGTCTTGGGGCCTTGCGCATGCTCGGCCCGAGAGCCCCGCCCGCAGGCCGTGCACCCTCTGCGCATGCCCAGCCCCGGAGCGCGGCCGGCGGGCGGTGCGTCCTCTGCGCATGCCCAGCTCTGGGAGCCCCTCCCGCGGGCGGCGTGCTCTCTGCGCATGCCCGGCGCCGGGGGCCCTGCCCGCAAGCAGCGCACTCTCTACGCTGTTCGTTGGGCCACTGGGCAACGTACGGGTCGCCCCGGTCCGTCTTTTGCCCGCGAGGGAGCCCACTGTAGTCGTACCTGAGCGCCCCCCCGTATCCTCTGACTGTCCATATGCCTTACTCTTCCTTGAGAATTAAATTGGGGGAACGAGGGTTGAAATCACCTGCCGGGCACAGGTGGGTGGTGGTGGGGAGGAGCCAAAGTCTAGGTCCGCAGCTGGGCGGCAGGTGGGCTGGAGGGAAGCACGATGGCAGGCTGGGGGTTATTGTCCACCTCAAGTTCCAGAATTCATGCCGCACATCGGGATTCGTGCACTTGGCGGTTGAGTATTGGTGTGTCACCCCGCCTTCCCCACCGTCCTCACTGCCCCACCCAAGCTCTGGGGACTGGGATTTTTGCTCCCAGTTTCAAAGGCATCAGACCTTATTCCATTTGCGTGCCCCTATCCTCGCTGTCTGTTGCCAGACTGGCCCTTTGGAGGAGAGAAAGTGGAGAAAGGCCCCACCGCCCACCGGAGAAGCATTTGTTCAGTCTGCATGGACAGTGTTTGACAGGGAGATGGGGACTGGGGCTCCAGCCAAGCCTCCCAAAGCTCTGCTGCAGCTGGGCTGTGGGCACAGGGAGACGGGGCTGAAAGTTTAGGGAAGAAGGAGCCCTGTGGGCCTTTCCTCCTGTGCCTGTGTGGCCAGGAGCACTTCCTTCACCCTCTTGAGTCTCACTTTCCCCACCTGTTACAGAAGGATAACGGCACCCACTCTGCAGAGCCAGACTAGCTCGGTCTTCAAGGGTGGGTCCTGGGTCCATAGGAAGGGGCTCTGTGGCCAAGGACCAGGGTGGTCGTGACCAAGCATGGGGACAAAACGTGGGGACTGGAGGTAAGCTGAGGAGCAAGTGGTGGGCTCTGACTCGGGACCTGCTCCTGTTCTCAGTATCAGGATTCTGATGTAAGAGGAGTTATTGGGCTGTAATGATATTCACATCCCAGGTTTTTGGACACAGGTGTCCAGGGGGACAGGCCAGTGCCTAGCAGAAATGAGAGTTCATTACAAATTCCCTGAGCAGAGGGCAGCGCTTGATCTAATAGGATGGGTGGGAAGAGGGAGACCTATCTTGAGGGTCTCATAATCTCCTTAACCAGCTTCCTGATAACCTACCAGACAGTGAGGGGCCATGACATGGGCCTCAGGGGCCTTTGTAGGGCTCCCCTTCCCCAAATGCAGGCACAGTACCTGAAACCCCATCACTGGGGTCACATGGCTTTGATCCTGTAACGCTCCTGGATTTTCCAGTGTTGAGCAGACATTCATGAGACGCTGTCAGCAGCTGACACCTACTGAGGGCGTCCTGTGTGGCAGGCTTTGTGCGGAGGTTTGTTTTTTTTTCTTTTTTTTCATTATCTCTTATTTATGCAGAAAATAAATCTTCTTAACAGCGCATTTATGGACCAGGAACAGTAGCTCGGGGAGGTTAGGTAACTAGCCCAAGGTCACTGAGCTCCGGGGTGGCAGAAACAGTATGGAACCCAGCCTACATGCTTATGGGGTGGGGGGACCCCGATTCATCTTTAGAACTCCCACCCCAACCCCGGCAGGGGCAGCAAGACCCTGGAACAGGCTGAATGAAGACGATCGGCCAGGCAGCTGGGAAGGAGGGAAGGGAGGCTGCTCCTGGGGTCCCACAGTCCTGGATTCAAACTCTGCTCTGCCGGGAATGAGCTGTGTCTCCTTGGTCAAGTTCCTTCACCTCTCTGAGTGTCAGTGCCCTCCCCCAGCAAATGGGATACTAAGATATAATTACAAAATAAGTTATATGAGAACTCCGTGGGGAAATCCTGCTAGAGTCTGGAGCGCATTTATTTAGGGCGAAGAAAAATAGTTGCCCTAGCCTTTATGTTGATTTCTAGCGGTGGGGGGGGGGGGGGTTGGCACAGAGCAGGGTGTTCTGGGAGGGCCAACGTGGGGTCCTGGGCATTTGGGAGGCTGTGTCAGGGCCCGCCTCCAGGTTTATAGCCCTTCCTGTGAATTAGAACAAGGCTCCTCAGAGCAGATACAGGTCCTCGGGCTCACGGGCACGGCCCCGCTAAAGAGCACCAGTTCTCCTCTGTTTTTAGGCCCGGAAGGATTGCATTTCCCCTCTACCCCTCCCCCATCCCTGAACTGGCTGACCCCATGACTGGTTCTGGCCAATGGGTTTGTGAGCCAGGTCAGGGCTCAGGGTATGACCAGAGTCAGCTCAGTATATGCCCAGGATCGGGAGTCAGCCTATGACCAGGATCGAAGCCCAGCAAGTGACCGAGCAGAGCACTGCCTAAAGCTAGATGTCTCAGTGCTGTCCTCTGCAGTTGGCACGTGTTGGCCCGGAACGAGCTCTTGACCCCCATGGGTGCAGGCAGCCTGAGACTCTGGGGAGCAGGGTCAGCCATGCATTGGGTGCTTTGCTTGTACCCATGTTTGTAACCTCTTGCTGGCAAGGAGCTGGGCACAAGGATTACCACACAAGTTCCTCCTCAAAGTTAGAGCCCTTTCCACTCTGTCAACTGTCTTGCTTGTGTACCTGACCCTGACCCAGCACAACTTAGAGATTCTTCCCGCTGTCTCCCCAGCCCCAGCCCTCGTGCACACACCTGGGCCATGTTGTGGCCAGACCCAGCTGGAGAGGTGTTCGGGGGACCCAAGAAGCAAATGCACGTGTGCACATGTGGACCTGAGCACTCATGCCACCTGTGGCATTGGGAGAGCAGAAGCTGCAGCATGGTGGGGTGGGGGGGGTGGGGGGGGTGGTGAGGATGGGGCAGTGGTCCTCTGCCAGAGTGGGAGTCCAGTTTTCATTAACTTGGTGCTGGGGAGTGGGGTCAGGAGAGGCTGTGAGGCATCCCATGTCCCTAGTGGGCATGACAGCTGACACCTGATGTGATCTTGAACCCTTCACCTCTGGGCCTCAGTTTCCCCATTTGTAGCATGGGACAAGAAAATAGCCTCTCCCCAGGGGGTCTTGTGTGGATGATCAAAGATCAGCCTGGGAATGGTGTCCACACTGTTGACAGCCTGAGCCCACATCCCTGCTCGTGGCACCTCCTCCCGGGAGCCCACACTAGAGGCTTCCACAGTCTGTCCCTGAGCCTTCACGAATAGCTCCTCTGGGCAGGCCCTGTGTCAGCTGTGCTGGGAGCGAGGCACACCAGAGGTGGGCCCTTAGGCATGGAGCTCACAGGGCTCTGGGAGAGATGAGTGTGAACCTGCTTGGTGACCATCCGGCACGGCCAAATTTGTAATGGAGGTGAGGATAAGGGACACACAGAGGCCCAGAGTGGGAGAAAGCTTCCCGGATAAGATGGCAGCCAAGCTGTGTCTTGAAGGATGAAGAGCTCATAAAGGGAAAGGCATGTGAGGCAGAGGGAACAGCAAGTGCAAAGGCACAGTGCAGAAGTGGGAAGTGACTGGGGTGGAACATGGGGGTGGAGATCAGGAAGAGGTGCGTCAAGCAGGCAGCCCCCTCCTCCCCCTGCGTTGGCCCCAGCCAGACGGGGAAGGGCCTGAGTCCCTGCTCTACAGGTGGCTGACCCTAACACACATACCCCAAGGCCTACTCTTTTTCTGCAGGGAGAAAGCTGAGCCCAGGGAGGGCACCAGCTCACCCTAGGTCACACAGCTGAAGCAGCTCAGTGAGATGGCAGGAGGCAGCATTCTGGACCTGTCTTCAGCAGTATGGCGGCAACCTGATCAAGGCAACTCCTTGTACAGCGGGCTCCAGGCTCGTACCACTCTCAGGGCTCCCCAGTATTACTGGCATGCTGGGGGCTTCCGGGGACGCCCCCGGAATGGAAGATTTCTGTTTTTGAAATGGAGGGCAAGGACTCTCAGGCCCCAAAGTCCAGCTGGTCCTTGGCAGGATTTCCTGAGGCCCACGTGCCCCAGCGCCTGTTTACTCACAGCTTACAACTAGAAAACAGCCCCCACCTCCTGCCCTCTGCGCGAGGCTTGCCTGGGCAGAACAGAGGTGAGCAGAATGGCGATAAAGTGCGCCCTGAGATCAGCGAACAATGGAGAGGTCTGTAATTAACATCTCAGCAGCGGCGATAACATCGCTTTTCCCCTCCCAGCCCCTCCCTGTCCCGGTTTGTCCACTCCGGGTTGTGGCGCGGTTGTGCCCCGAGTCACACCTTGATTAGGAGGGAGACACCACTCCCTCCCTCTCTTTTCTGTGTCCTACCATCTCTGCTGCCGAATGCCCAGGAACTTTGAATTCAAAAGGTGATCACGCAAAGTTGGCTAAAAATAACCCTGGTCAAACATTGGTAAGGTCCCTGTGCTATTGCAGATCTCAAACATTGGTTAAAATTGAGAGCATACCCCAAAGATTTTCATGGAATAAGAATTTTTTAAAATCCGCAGTTTTCTGTCTGCAAAATGTCCTGAAAGACCCAGGTCCCTGGGCCCTGGTCTGGGGGGCTTGGGGGGCATAAGCTGCCTCCCACCTCCATCTCAGGGTGGAGAGAGGCAGAGGGCGGGCTCTGGGGCCAGCCGGAGCTGGGTTCTAATCCCTGAGCTGCACCTTTGGAGCTGACCAGCCCAATGAGGGCTTCTGCCCACGTGGGGTCAAGCCCATGGAGCAGTGCCTGTGCCTCTCCCCTAACCCTGGGAGTGCTGTGTGCAAGCTACGGTTCTGCCTATTTTATAGAGGGGGAGATGCAGGCTCCGTGTGGCCCCTGCCAAGGCCCAGAGGAGGGTCTGAGCTACCGACTGACCGCCTACGGCATCCCCCTCACCCCCGAGACCCTCCTCCTGCTCCCTGCCCCAGCAAACCTCACGCCTGCCACAGCTGAGCATATCTCTGCGCCTTGGACCACTCTGGGCCTTCTGCTCCCTTCCAGCCCAGGGAGGGCTATAGGCCCAGATGCCCCCAGCTGCAAGGCCCTTGAGGGGAGGGGGACAAAGGAGCCTAGGGACTGTCCAGGGCTGGGGAGTCTTACTCCACCTCTCTTTCAAATTCCTTGTGTGGGTCTCAGTCTCCTGGACTGGTCCCCAGGGTCCCCCTGGCATGGGGGGCTGGGGGCTGGTTCTCTCCTGGGCTCTTATAGGATGATGAGGAACCACAGCTGGTCCTCGAGGGCACCCCAGCCCCAGAAGTCTGAGCTGAAGCTTCCCTTCCAAGGAGGGGAGTGGGGAGGTGGGTGGGAGGCAGGTGCAGGGACCAGCTGGGACCAGGAGGCAGCCTCCAGGTTAGTGGCCGGGTTAGCGGCCGGGTTAGCGGCCGGGTTAGTGGACCCTCCCCTGCTCAGCCTGCGTCCTCATGCCTCCTCACAGGGCCTGAACAAGATTGCAGGCGGCCCTGGGCCCTGAGCCCCTAGACTCTGAGGACGGCGCTCCGGGCAGCCGTGATGCGGGTAGCTGGTGGCTTCTCAGGCTCACGGCACTGTGCTCCCAGGGCGAAGGGCTGCTCCCTGGCAGGCCAGGGGCCAGCAGCCGTTGGCAGGGGCCTTGGCGTTCTCATCCGTGAGTCAGCGGCCATGGGAACATTAATTTATTTGAGTGGTTGGCGTGGCCAAGGCCTTGGAACGCAAGCAGGCTTCACCAAGGTGGGGCCAAGGGTGCGAGGGTGGGTGCCAGGAAGACATCTAGGACACTCTCTGGTGGGCACCTGGTTGCTGTCCCTAGGGTGCACTGTGCCCAGCCCTGGGACAGGGGAGTGTGGCCCCAGACAGCTGTGCCCAGGGAGAAGCCGTCTTCCGAGGAGGCAAGGGAGGGAGTGTGACTCGCTGTGATGGGGCCCCCAGCTGGGCGGGCAGGGGTCTTGGCCTGCGTGGGCCCCGAGGGAGCTGGAGCTCTCCCGGCTGGAAGGGGCAGAAGGCACAGTGCGGTCCAAGGCGCGGAGCAATGGAGGCACCTTGATCCTAGGACTTCTGACCTCCACGACTGGGAGACAATAAGTGGGTGTTGTTTTAAGCCCCTACATTTGTGGTCTAGCAGCCATGGGAGAGTAAGACAGGTTTTCTGGGGTCAGAGGCCAGCTGGGCCTCCAGGCTTACGCTGGCTGGAGCCCTGCCCAGCTGCCACGGGGAGCGGGGCCGGGTCAGGCCAATCCTAGAACCCTCCGTGGCCGTCCCTAGGAGCCCTTGGCTGACCCCACCCACAGGCATGGCCAATTGCGATGGGTGGGCTTGGGCTCAGGCTGGCACACAGGCCTGTGACCCCGTCCCCCCGCAGGGTGCACCCAGGCTCTTCTAAAGGCAAATGGCCCCCGGAGCTCCCAACCCAAGTGGCGTTGGGGTCCCTATGGGATGGCAAGGGGGGGACATGGAAGATGGTGGAGTCTACTGGCCCGTCTCTAGGATCCTTTAGGATCTCCCTGGAAACATCCAGACCCGGCGGTGAGGGTCCCCGTGACAGCGCTTTCCTGTGGCGGCCCTTGTTCCTTGCCCCCCCACCGGCCCCCCCTTAGTGAGCACTCGGCTTGGCGGGGGACAGGGCTGGCTGCGTCACACACAGTACAAACAGTACTTTTGGTTAATCCCTTCAACAATCCTGTGGGGTGGTGTTAGCCCTGTTTCTTAGATAAGGACTCTCTTCTCTTTAAAAACATTTTTTTAATTTCTATTTTTTAGGTAATCTCTACACCCAACAAGGGGCTCAAACCCACGACCCGAAGATCAAGAGTCGCACGCTTTACTGACTGAGCCAGCCGAGGACCCCGATAAGGACTTTTTAAATAGGTTTTTTTTATTGAGGTGAAATTCACATAACATGAAATTAACCACATTAAAGTGAACAATTCCGTGGCAATGGGCACGCTCATGATGCGGGGCGACCACCACGGCTGTCTCGTTCCAGAACATTTCCATCAGCCCAAAAGGAAGCCCCGGATCCACCAAGCAACCACCCAGGCCCTCCCTGCAGCTCCCGGCCGCCCCTCACGTGCTCCCTGTCTCTGTGGATGCACCTGCTCGGGACACTTCATGCACACGGGACCACACACTCTGGGCCCATTGCGTGGGGCTCCTCGCACTCAGCCCCATGTCTTCCAGGTTCATCCACGTCGTAGTGGGTGCCCGGGCTTCCTCCCTTTGCATGGCTGAGGGACACTCGGCTCCGGGGTTGTGCATCCGCTCGTCTGCTGGCGGACCCTTGGGCTGCTTCGATCTGCGGCTGCTCCCAGCGGTCAGGTAACGGTTCCGGAGCAGAGAGCGGGGGGCCGTCAGGGATCCTGGAGCCAATGTGGGTTGGATCTCCTCTTTGCGGGGTCCTTGCTGTCCTCTCCCCTGCACCCTTCTCTGCTCCGGGCCTGCCCTCCCCTTGGGACTGGGGGTCTGGACGTGGTGGCTCCTGTCTCCCAGCAGGCTAGGCTTGGTGTGTGTGTGGGGGGGTGGAGTCGGCCAGAATATGCCAGGTCCCTGCACCCTGCAGGCTGCAGGAGCTCATGAGCTATTCTGCAGGTGACCTTCCTGCCTGATGTTCCCAAATCTGCAAGCTCTATAATTCCAAGTTCTCAGAACTGTGGAGTCTGAAGATTCTCAAACGCTAAGCTCCCGAGGCTCCGGGGCACAGATTCTGAGCAGGATCTAGGTCCCCACCCCATGCTCCCCAACAGCAGACATCACTAATAGAGCCTCAGCAGCCCGAGGACCCCTGCAAGGGGCTGGGGCAGCTACCACCGCACGCGTGGGATGAGGTCTGTTGGCCCGCACCTTATGCCAACTGTCCATCTCCAGCCAACTCCTTCCTCCCTCCTCGCATCCATTCTCACACCCATAGACCCTTCCCTGCTCTCTCCTAGCCGGCCCCGGTGGGCCCCGATCTTTCCTGCCACTCACCCTTGGCTCCACACCCAGCAAGGCCCCTTGACGGCTGGGAAGGGCCCTGGAGGGAGGACCCTATGGGGAAACCCTGCAGGCAGGGCCCCCCCAGGGAGGGACCCCAAGGTTGCCCTCCTGGGAGGGCCTGCAGGGTCTCAGAGTGGGGAGAGGTGGCAGGGACTGGGCTTTCCGGAGGGGTGGGAGAGGCTGCCCAGGCTCTCTGTGCTTCTTGGCCAGTAGCAGAGCCCCTGGTAGGAGGACAGGGGCCCCTGTGGGCCCTCTGTGGTTCCGGGAAACCCCCAGACAGTGGGGTGCAGGATGTGTGGCACCCTGCACTCCAGCCCCTCTCGTCCTTGCCCGCCTTGTCCTCCCTGTGTCAACGCCCCCGGGTCAGTCCTCTGCACAGGTAATGCTGAGGGGGCAAGGTGGATGCAGGCGGCCAGGGAGGAGCCGTGCGCCCACCAGGGCGGTCACTATGGGAACAGGGAGGCTCATCTGCAGGCCGGGCAGCAGCAGGGCAGTTTCCGGGCAGACACTGATGAGATCATTCATGTTGGTAAAAGCTTCTTGTCCCCTTCCCCTGACATCTTTTGGGCCTCGGTCCCACCTCATCGGGAAAAGGGGGCTCGGAACTGGAAGTGTGTGCCCCAGGGGGTTCTCAGCCTGGGCTCTTGGTGCCCCGGCTCCCCAGGGGAGGGGAGTGCTCAGCCTGCTCCTGCCCCATCAAGGGGGTCTGTGCTCTGTTTACTAGAAGACAGGCTCTGTTTCTGCTCCTCCTGCCCCCTACCCCTGTCCTCCCAACGTGGCCTGGGAGCGGGGAGTCCTCTGTGGGAAAGGACGAGCTCTGGGCCTGGAAATAGCTAAGTGTGGACAGAAATAACCCTGGCCTCAAAAAAGAGCATGGAAAATTAAATAGGGAACATTAGCATTCGCCTGGCACTTTCCACAGCCATCAGGTCATCGGGGAGGTGGTGTTTTCATCCTCATTTTATAGACAAGGGAATAGAGTCCCAGAGAGAGAAGTGACCTGCCCGAAGTCCCTCTGCCGTTCAGCCGGGACTTTGAGCCCTGGCCTGCACCTCCATACCTCTGAGCCTCAGCCCCCACGGTGTCTGCTGCTAGAGATGCCCTCCCTTGTTTCTCTGAGAGGCAAACTCCTATTCATCCTTCAAAACCCAGTGGGACATCACTTCCTCTGCAAAGCCTTCCCCAGCCCTCTGGCAGGCAGCTGAGCCTAGCATGGATCTCTGCCAGGACCCCGCCACACTGGATTAGAGCAGTGGGCTCTTTGAGACAGGGACTGTGCCTCATTCATCCCTGCATCCTCCAATTTTATGCCAAGCAGCAGAGCAGGTGCTCAGTAAATGCTTGTTGAGTGACTGATCAATGGACCATCCTCACTCCCATGGGAGTGGTCGTAAGTGGAAGGCCTGTCCCTTTCCCTGCATTTTCCTCACAACCAATTGAAGTTAGCAGGCCTCTCCAGGAATCCAGGCCCCGGGTAGAGCTGGCTGGAGTCGACCTTGTGCCCACCCCACTGAGGCCAAGCTGTGTCCTCAGCCGAGCTGAGGTGGGGGCTGCTGCCTGCCCCAGTGAGGTCCCCCGTGCGGGTGGAGATGCAGGCCGTATCCGCCCAGCTGTCGGGCCAGGGTCTACTGGACGCTGTCTCCCTCTGTGTCCAATACAGCAGCGTCTGTGCCTCTGCCTGACTGGGGAGCCCCGGGACCACGGAGTAACTCCTACCCAGCTCAGTCTCTCCCTGGCATCCCTGGTCTATCAGTCTGTCTGCCGCGTCCTTGCTGCCCGGCTTTGGGGCAGGTGCCGGCGCTGTGGCTGGAAATGTACCGCACTGCTTGGCAGGCTATCCCAGCCCTCGGGTGTGTTTCTCTCTCCTGCCCACACAGCGGGCGCCACTGCCAGGCTGTGTGACTCCGGGCAGCTGTCTGACCCTCTCTGGGCTCACGAGATAGGGAGTGAGGGTCTTGTGGGGATCACGGATGGCCTTAGGGGCCTTTCAGCTCCCCCGAATCACCAGCACAACGCAGTCTGTGCAGCGGGAGGGGAGGCAGGGTCTGGGGAAAGGGGGAGGGCGCGAGCCGCCCCCGGAGCCCACCTTCCTGTGTGTCCTGCGGACGTAAGCCTCATTCCACTGCTCCTCCAAGCAGCCTTCCAGTGTTGCCCACTCTGGGACCATCCCTCTGAGGTCAGATGGCAGAGGTGGTCTGGAGGGTCCCTGCCACTGGCAAGTCCAGTGGGTGGTGGACCGCTCGGCCGCCTCTCCCAGGCCAGCAGCGCCACCTGCTGGCCCCCGGCCCCAGATGCCTTCGTCCGTCTGGCATTCCCCGCGGCTCAGCAGAAGGAGCTGGGGCCAGTCTGGGTGGGGGGGGCCGCCGGGGGGCTCGCTCAAGACCACTGGCAGAGCCCGGGAATCCTGCACCCCGGCCTGAGCCCAGAAGGTGCCCCCTTAGCCCTGAGCTTGTCTCACCGCTCCCCTACCCACCGCGTGCAAAAGCTCAAAGACAGGGCTTACCCCAGAGGAACAAGTGTGAATGGACGGGTCTCAGTCACTGTCGCCGTGTGCGTGGGGTGGGGGGGCAGGGGTCCTGTGGGGAGAGAGACCCGCCATCACACGCGGTGCAGGGAAGGTAAGGGGTGCTGTGGAGTGAATGAATGTGCTGGGGGCCTTATGTCCTTCATTAGCTCTGGTTAATCACTAATTCCTGAATGCCCAACACCGTGGGAGGAAAGACATACCCCCACAGATATGCACGTACACATAGACGCAGAACACATGCATGCGCCACAACGCACATGCATACAAACAAGTACACGACACACGCACACACAACACATATGCACACACAACACATGCATGTACACACACACCAACACACATATGTGCACACGACACACACAACACACACAATGCAGGCATGTATTCAGCACACACATGCACACACGTACACAGTTCTCACGACGGCACCTAAAGACGGAGGGTGTCAATTGCCCCCCTTGACAGAAGAGGGAACCGAGGCCCAGAAATGGCACATGACTCACTCAGGGCTGGAGAAGCTGGTGTGGCCCAAGGGACCTGGCCTGGGCGGGACACCCAGTTACTTGCCTGGGCTCGGTCCCTGGAGGCGTGTTCTAGGCTGGGCTGGGCTACGACACCCTCTCTGTGGGGCTCTGGTGCTAGGGTCCCAGAGCTGCTCCCAGACCTGCCTCCCATGGCTTGCTGTAGAGAGGACGGGTTGCAAGAGGGGTCAGACCCCTGGACCTCACTCCCATAGACTAGAGCTTGACCTTCAATCTCCTCTGCCCGCCCCCCAACCACAAACAGGCCACTAGGAGAGGCACGCAGGATGGGTGCGGCAGGAAGACCCTCATGGGCCCCAGGACTCCTCCATGAAGCAGGTCCGAAAGGCCACTGGTACAGTCTAGACACTTGGGGCACACAGGGGGTCGGACGCCCTTTACCCCCCAGAGTCCCAGATGTGAGGTCTGTGGCACCCTGTGACACCCTGGGGACGTACGGATGCCTGGCTCTGGATGGTCCGGTGCAGGGCAGGAGGCTGTGCCCCTGGCTCACTCCTCTCACCAAGTTCATGCCCCACCCCACTTCTCTCTGGGACCCCCATCAGGAGCCCCCACTCTGGGAAGGCCTCCCTGGCTTGGGTATGCCCTGGGGACCCCATGCCTGTGAGCCCACCTCTCTGCTAAGGACACCCGCTCTCCCCAGCCAGAGCACTGGAAGCTGAGGGGCAGCGGGTGGGGGAGGAGGAAGGCAGAGCCTCAGGCTAGTTTACAAACACATACAGGGCTTCTCCCATGTAAGTCCTTTCTGTCAACTAGACCCCAGGATCCAACACCAGGCTGGGAAGCCATTTGTTCTGAGCTCTGGGTTACAGCTGGGGAAACAGGCCGGGAGAGGGGCAGGGAGGAGGCTGAGGTCTCGGGGCCCTCGGAGGCACGCCTGCCTTGCCAGGCTCCGCAGCCCCTCTCTGTCGTCTTGGGAGTGGGGCCAGGGCTGCTCAGTCCTGGGGCACCTGCAGTCTGGGCGGCAGGCTCCTCCTTACAGACAGGGAGGCCAAGGCTCAGGGGGGTCCCAGAGTTAGTGCAGCAGGGGACTGTGCGTGGCCCCAGTGTCCACTGGTCCTGCCAGCCTGTGAGGCTCCGGGGGCACCTGATGCTTGAAAAGCTCCCAGCAGCGCAACCTCAAGGAGAGGCCCAGCTGGGAGGGGGCAGCGTGCCAGGTGGGCAGGGTGAGGACCGGGAGGCAAGGGCCTCGAAACTCGTCTTTCAGGAAGCCCTCCTGGATGCCCCTGCCTGGCTGGTCCCATTTGGCATGGCAGAGGACTCTGAGCACCCCAGCTGTGCCACCAGGCTTTGGACTCCCAGGGGCCCTGCAGAGTCCCTGAGGGCTCAGCGAGGGACCAAGCCTGATGGTCAGGTGGGAGGCTAGTCCTGAGGGACGGCTGGGCTGGGCGGTCTGTCCTGCGCTGGGCGGGGGGGGAGGACTCCAGCCGGCTGGCCCCAGGGCCAGAGGAAGGGAAGGGAAGGGACCCAAGAGGTGAGAGGTGGACAGTTGGGGCTGGGGCTGGGCAGACACTGCCTAGAAATGGAAGGCCCCAGGGGAGAGTGTGGGGAGCTCTGAGCGCAGCGGGGGAGAGGGGCTGCCAGGGGAGGGGAAGGGAACTGTCTGGGAGGTCTGGGGAGGCTCCACGGGGCAGGGGGTCATGTGGAAATGGGGGGCAGGGTGATGACACAAGCCAGGGAAACACCATTCCCCCAGGCCTGTCCCCCACCGTCCTTCCCCCTTCCCCTTTTGGTCCAGCCCTGCTCCCTCCTGCACCAGGGCACGCCCTCCTTTCCCCAGACTCAGTGCAATGGGCCACAGCTTCCCTGGCTCCTGCCGTGGTCAGGGGGTGGGGGTGGCCTTGGCCCTGGGACCAGGCAGGTCTGGGTGGCACAGGGCAGCCTTGCGTGGGTCCCCTCACATCTCCAAGCCTCAGTGTTCTCCTCTGTGAATTGGGAACACAGACCCCGTGTGGGGGTTGCCCCTGGCCGGTTGAATGTCCTCACCTCCTTGGCACCTGCCTCTTGGGCCCCTGGGCACAGGGCACGGAGGGCCTCCTGAGGGAGGGGAGGGCGTGTGAGAAGGCAGGGGGCAGTGCAGGGTCGGATCTGCGGCGTCAGGGGGGACATCTGTCTCCCACAGGGCCCTCCACGCCTGCCCCAGGCACCGGAGGCCCCCAGGAAGCTGAGGCGGGCGCCGCAGTGACATTTTCTGCTATTAATGGAGCTTAATCTAAACAGGCCCTAATATTTACCTCCGCCGCCTCCGCCTCAGAGAGCGCCAGACAGCAGAGTGATGAGCGGCGTCCAGCCACGCCCCCTCCCACCCAGGGCTCCCAGGCAGAGGAGCAGGGGACCCAGGCCGCCTTGCTAGGCGGGAACCGGGTGCCCAGGGGCTCAGCCCATCCTGGATGCCCAGAGCCTCCCCTTCCCCATCTGTAAATCGGGGATGACTATCCCCACCTCCCAGGCTTCTGTTCTGGGCAGGTTCAGAGAACAGGACAACTTGGTGGCACTTTGCAAGCCCACAGGTAGAGCCCCCTCTCCCTCTGCCAACTGACCCATGTCCCCCCCCCCACACCCCCAGATGGCACCTGGTGATATGATGGGGCACTGTGGGCGCCTCCCCCTGGGTGGGCGGGGTGGGGACCAGGATGGGGTGAGGACCCATCGCTCTGCTGGTCTGCGCCCCAACCGCAGCTCCTGTGCCTGCACCCTACTCCAAACTCCTCAACCTGTACTCCTTCCGTCCTCTGCCCTTCGTAGGCGCGGGGCTCCGGGTCCCTAACCCCACCCGCCCCGCCCCCAGGGACCCAGGGATGACGCAGGGGCATCCCCACCACCACAGGCTGTCCCTGGCCGGCGAGGGGGCTGGGGGGTGCGATGGCTCCTGCCTGGCTCAGCGCCCCACGGCAACCCCTGCCTGCCCCGTGCTTGCTGAGTTGAGGACACTAAGGGAATAAACAGGTTCAATTCAGGATGAGGACTTCTTGTTAAGGGGATTGTTTACATCAGATATAAATACACACACCATGTCATGTCGCTTGGGCTTTTTGAAAATCAGGGAAGGGAGGGCAGGGAGGCCATGGGAGGGGGTGCAGGGACCTCTCAGCCTGGCCCCCATGCGAACACAAGGACAGTCCAGGTCGGCCTCTGGGCCTCAGTCCCGACAAAGAGGCCAGAGTAGGAGGGAGCCAGACGTCAGGAGGTGGGATCAAGCCTCTGAGAGAGCTGTGGGGTGATTCCCCAGCCCCCCCCCTCTCCAGCTGCAAGGCCAAGGAGAGGAGAGAGAGCAGTGGAGACTGGGGGACACCGAGGCCACCTAGAGAGAGCCCTGTGTGTGGGGCCGTCAGGCTGAGTCCTCGGGGGTGCGAGGTCAGCCCCCAATTCCCGCCCCAGCTGCAGAAGACAGGTGGCCACCCTCTCAAGTGAGTGGTGGAAGGCTCCCCCTGCAAAACCCAGGTTGGATGGTGGGATTTCAGGCTTGGAGACAAGGGGAGGGGGCTCGGGCGCCTTCCTGGATGCGGATCCCAGCGCTGCCCATGGCTCTTCCCTCCATACACGGTGGGGATTAACGAGACAACAGCTGTGAAGCAGGGCGGGACAGACCCAGTCCGGTCACTCTTTCCCAGATCCCCGCTGGCTCACCTACTTTAGAGACGCCTCCTCCTAGAGGAAGGGACTGTTGCCGAAAAACTTCCAGCCCCAAACACAGCAGTCCGTCGCCAGCTACTCACTCTTGAGCGTGAATGAGAATGAGAACCAGGGGCAGCTGACGGAGGAAGAGAGCCCACAGGTGATGCTTCACTGGGGCAAACACCTGACACTGACCCTCCCCCCTCCCTCCCTCCCCCCCCCAAACCGCCTGCCTGCCCAGGGGCCAGATGCAGGGCCGGGGACAGACAGAGCTCCGTGGGGGCTTCCCTGCCTGAAAATCTACCATTAGTGCCGGTCCCTTGGCTCAGCATCCCTCTTGCCATGGGCTCCCAGGTCCCTGCTCTGCCCCGTGCAGCTCTGGGTCCCTGGTGAGCCACAGCCCCGCTCGGAGAGAGGTAGGGGAGAGGCTCCCGTACGTGCCTGGCACTCAGTCAGGGCCAAGGACTTCGATGCTCGTGATGCTCACCACCACGCCCACTGCTCCTCCAGCCTCCAGCCCAGGAAGCAGCCCGCCTGGGGGCCCAGCAGCACCACCCCGCTCGAGGGCTCGAGGGAGCCTTGGACTCCCTTGGCCTCCAGCAGGGAGGCAGTGGGCTGACGTGTCCTGGGGTCGGAGGAGCTGCTCACATGGGGCTCCCACAGGGTCTGGCAAAGACAGCACTGGCCTTGCAGTGCCCGGTGCTCGCTCCGACCCTGGCGGGCCTTTCCCTCTTCGAGACTGCATTTTCTCATCTGTAGCCTGGGGATATAAATGGCCTTCCTGCCTCCCAGGCGGGCCTCCCTCCAGGGCCCTGAACTTGGAGGACAGGGCATTTTGCCTGGGGCCACTGAGCAGGTAGGATTCTCCTCTAGGGCTGGGCAGATCTGAGGCCAGATTCCGTCTCACCCTGCTTCAGTGGCTGTGGCCAAGTGCCGGGGTGGGGCCTGGTGCCTGGAATGCCCAGGGCTCCTCTCCCCCAACAGGCCACTACCCCTATAGCAGTCTACAAAGGGCTCAGGGAACTTCCTGCTCCACAGAAGACTTGTGGAGGCAATCCCGGAGTGCAGCTCAGAGGAGGCATCAGAGACCCAAGCCGGAAAAACGCTCCCTCCCCAGGAAAGGCAGGCGAGAAAGGACGAGCCAGGCAGGAGCCGCTGGTCAGAGCTCTCTGCCCCCGGAGGAGAACAAGGAGCTCCGTATGTGGGCAGATGGGAGCCTCAGGCCCGTAGGCCTGGCTCCACGTTGCCCTAGGTCTTTGCTCTTGGTTTTCTCATCCATAGGATGGGGCTGTGAGCCCTGCCGCCCTCCCGGGGCAGCAGGCAGGGTCTTCTGAGGTCATTCCTGGAGTGGGGGCTTTGGGCAGATTGGAGCTGCCTCCACGGGGCAGGCGCAGGGGTGTGGCAGGAGGTGGGACGGGGTTTTGATTCTAACGCCGCCGTGCACCACTTGTACGTGCTGCTTAACCCCTCCCGCCCCGGATGGGCAGGACAGCCTCTCCTCTGTGGGGTGTTTCGGGGTCAGGCATCAGCCCAGATGTCACAGCCCTTCCACCAAAGCACCCCATGGCCGTCATGCTGTCGTACTGTGTGATTCACGGGGGCCTCGGGCAGCGGTCTTCCGGGGACCTGAACCCCTCCTGTCTGCTCATGTGACATTCATGTCCCTTGGCTTTTCCTTTCTCTCCTTGTTCTTCTCTCTGTCGGGGGACAGGCACGGGGGGGGAGGGGAAGAGGGGTGGGAACCTTTTTAGGATTCCTAGTCCCTGTTTCTGAGGAGTCCTTGCAGGGTGAGGATGGACCAGGAGAGAAGCAGCTCCTGGCTACCCCTCTGAGTCTTCACTGGACACAGTCTGTGCCCCCGGCATGGCGAGCAATCAGCATCCAGACTGCCACATCCCCTGCAGAGCCTGTGGCAGACATTGGCAGTGAACCACAGCACTGTGTGGTCTCAGACTCTTTCTCCACGCAGTGCGCTGGGCAGCCACCCCCAGTTAATCCGGGGGAACCTGATTGCCGCCCCCTCCCCACCCCCCACCCCCGCCAGCGGAGCAGAGGTCCCTGCTGTCCTGGACCTGGCCTGCGGCGCCCAGTCCTGACCTCGGGTCCTCTCGCAGAGTCCCACCGGCTAGGCGTCGGGCCCATTGGCCAGGTCCCGGGTGAAGGCGCTGGGGCTGGCGCCGAGGATGTGATTGTGGCCCGAGCCTCTGGAGCTCTTGTGCATGCTGACCATGTTGCTGCTGTCGGGCTCGTACCTGGCTCCGCGGCGGCGCAAGAGGCCTCGGACGGTGGTCTGGAAGCCGCTGGTGACAAAGCAGTAGACGATGGGGTCCATGCAGCTGTTGAGGCTGCTGAGGGTCACGGCCACGTGGTAGGCCACGAGGCTGGCGTGGCGCGGCACATTGGGCCACAGCGCCACGGCCACCTGGCGGGCGTGGAAGGGCGTGAAGCAGACGAGAAAGATGATGAGCACAGTGAGCAGCAGCTGCATGGCCCGCACGCGGCGCTGGCGACCCTGGCGCAGGAGGCCCGGCCGGGACAGCGCACACAGGATGCGGCCCGTGAACACGCTGATGACCAGCAGCGGCAGCAGGAACTCCAGCACGGTCAGTGCGAAGACGCGGCAGCAAGGCTGGCCGCCGGCTGTCATGCCCAGCACAGACAGGGTCACGGTGCCGGCGGCCAGCCACACGAAGGCGCATGCGGCCCTGGCGCAGGCGGGCTGGCGCCAGCGGCGGGAACCATCGGGCTGCACGATGGCCAGGTAGCGGTCCACGCAGATGCAGGTGAGGAAGAGGATGGAGCAGTGCATGTTGAGGAAGTAGCCGAAGACGTGCGGGAAGGCGCATCGCAAGCAGCCGCGTGTGCCGTAGAAGACCACAAAGCGCGTGGGCAGGGACAGGCCCACCAGCAGGTCGGTCACCACCAGGTTGATGGTGTAGATGACCGAGGGCGTCTTGGCCTGGGTACGGCAGCAGAAGACGTAGAGCGCCAGCCCGTTGAGCACCAGCCCCGCCAGGAAGATGATGCCGTGAACCGCCATCAGCGCCAGCCACAGGCCTGGGAAGGCGGCGTGCAGCTCCTCGTCCAGCCGGGCAAACACGTGGAACAGGGGCTTCTCTGGCATGCTGACGTTGGCCTCCGCCACTGTGGCATTGGGGGCCGCCGGGGCCCAGGAGCCCACGGGAGACACAGAGGGCATGACGGCGGCCAGCACACACGCCGGGGGCCTGGAAGGAAGGAGACGGGTTACCTTTGGGTGCCCAGGGCCGTGCCTGGAGGCTGGTGCTGCTGGGCTTTGCCTGCTCACCGAGGTCCCCAGCATTCCTGTCTTTGTGCCTTTACCAGGCCCGGCCCCGAAATGCCTGCCCTCTCCATTCCATGTGGCCTCGCACTTGCCGGGGTGGAGCTCTGGTGGAGTGTTAATGGTCTGAGCCACGACTTGATATAGCAGGAGGTAAAAAAAAAACCCTTGCTGTGCAGGACTGTCCCTTGACTAACCAGGAAGACAAGGCAGTGGCACAGGTAAGCGGTGGAGCCAAGTGTTTGGTGTTTGAACGCAGGCTCCAATCCTGGTTCCTCCCTTACTCGCTGTGCAGCCTCAGTCAAGTCACTTAACCTCTCTGTGCTTCACGTCCCAACCTGTATGGCTGGGGTTGTGGAGCTGCTAGGATGAACTAAGCACAGCATCGCCCAGCGCATAGCTTGTGCCAGATAAACCACAGTGTTAGTTGCTGCCAGATAAATCACGGTTCTGCTCAGAAGAGCCCGGCCCATGATGGCCCCGCCTGGCTGCCCCCACACCGGCACGTCAGACCCTGTCCTCCAGCCCACCCATCTGTTCTTGCCTCTTCTAAGGCTGGTGGCGGGTCAATGCCTGGAGCTAGGGTCCTCATAAGGAACCTCACCCAAGCGCCTGCCCCCTCCCCCCTCACTCCCGGGCCCCCCGGCCCTGAGAGGTGCGCACCCTTGTTGTCTGGGAGGCTCGAGGCTCACGCAGGGTGCTCGCTGGGGCCTGAGCCTGGAGCCGGGTCCCCACAGCAGTGGGGCGGGTGTGAGTTAAATAAACTCTGTGCTCCCCGCAGTGTAAGGGGCCCGCCCATTCTGTTTATGTTCCTGCACCGCTGTGTTTAACTTGCTGAGATTTATCTCTATTTATACATGAAGGGTTAACAGGCCCCCCACCCCCATGCCGGGCGGGCTGATGCTCCAAATAAGGACATTTCTGGCTTTTCCTGGAGAAAGGAGAGGACTTTGGGGAGAAGCAGGGAGGAAGGGTGGGTATGTGGGACATCCGGCCGCGCAATGTGCCCTCCCCCACCTGCAAGGGGAAAGGAAGACATTGCCCCCCCTGCCATCCCCCCATGGCCCATGGACGTGGGGTGTCTGCTGCGTGCAGACCGGACACCGCCCACTCCCCGTGGCTGTCTGCCTGGCCTTGGGCAACAGGCTCACTCTGGCAGCTTCCACCCTGTGGACAGGGGGTACTGAGTTCTGCCTGCTGGGGGCTAGGCACCAAATTCCCAGCCTGGTGGTGGGTGGGGGGAGGCACAGCAGAGGAGTCCTTGCTGGCTAAGGCTCAAGGTCCAGTTTGGCATGGAGGGAGGCCCAGGCAGGACAGTAGGCTGCCTCTCTCCTTGGGCTCAGAGAGGTCAGCACGTGCCCGAGGTCACCCAGCTTTGCCTCTGCCTCTGGGACCGCAGCCCTGGGCATCTGCCGGCCCCCACGGCTGCTGGGAGGAGTCAGCTGCTGCCCAGGCCCGTGGCCGCACCCACCACATGCGGGCCTAGGTCTCAGCTCACCAGTCCTTTTGGGCTGGGCTGCCCTCTGTTTGGTACCCCCAGCCCCTAACACGCAGGGTTGATGGATGCGTTTGCCGAATGATAACTCAGGCAGATGGGGAGCACACGGGACATCTAAGGCAGGGAGAGACGTTCTGGGGGCATGAATAGGAGTGAGCAGAGGCCGCGAGGCTGGGAACCTGGAGCCGCAGGCAGTGGGGGACCCCAGAATGCCCCCAAGAAGGAGAGGGATGCCTCCCAGCCTGCCTACCGTGGAAACAAATGAGCCTTGGCAAAGCATGGGGGAGTAGTGCCGAGATCCGGCTCCAGGGACATGGCAAACAGCTGTTTTGGATTCCCTTCCACATGCTTTTTGGTTTTCCAGTGTGTCTGCACTAGGTTCGAGTCCGTGTCACAGGGAGAGACAAATAATAAACATTACAGAACGTTTCCTCTGGGAGATAGTCCCAGGATGACGCCGGTTCCGGGGATCCTGCCCTTCCAGGAAACTCCCCAGGGCCAGGCTCACGTGCTGGCCAGCTGCTGGCTCAAGGTGCTGGGGGGTCCAGGCCAGGGCTGGGGGGCCTGGGGCCTCTGCAGCAGGGGCATGGCAGGGTGCTCAGGATGCCCCAGAGGCCTGACAGGGGAGGAGAGATGGAGATGTCTGCAAAGCACACCATGATTCCCAGCGACAAGAGTCTGAACCCTGATCTCAAACAAAGCTGAGCCCTGATGTCAGCCACACAGGATCCCAGGAACCTTGATCCTGCCATACACTGAGTCCTGGCCCAGATCACACTCTGAGCCCTGATCCTGGTCACACTCTGAGCCCTGATCCTGGTCACACTCTGAGCCCTGACCCTGTCACACTCTGAGCCCTGACCCTTGTCACACTCTGAGCCCTGACCCTGTCACACTCTGAGCCCTGACCCTGTCACGCTCTGAGCCCTGACCCTCCTCACACTCTGAGCCCTGATCCTGGTCACACACTGAATCCTGACCCTGGTCACACTCTGAGCCCTGACCCTGGTCACATACTGAGCCCTGATCCCAGTCACAGCCTGGGCCCTCACCCCTGACTTTCTGCGTGTATCATCTCTTCCCCTGGTCTCTCTGTGAGTCTACTGTCTATAAGACAGCCCACCCCGCACCCACTCCTCTGCCTCACTTCTCACTGTGGCTTATGTACTGTCATTCTTATTTAATGACCTCTCTAGGGCATCTGTTCATTTTGCTTTGAACAATGAGGAAGGCAATGGTGGGCCTCCAGACCCAGTGGCTTGGCCTGTGGAGGCAGGCCTTCTGGGCGGTGGCCTGCTGATGGCCTCCTGTGCACACATTACCTGCCCACCCCTCTCTGGGGCAGGGGAGGACCTGGGCCGGGAGCTTCTGGGCTGAGTGGCCCCCACTCCCCTCCTTCTTCCCCATGGCCTCAGGAAGGACTTTTGTTCTCCGGCCTCAGTTTCCCCATTGGTCTTCACTGCCTCAGCTCCCACTGCTCCTTGACAGTCCACTGGGATGGCTTCCCCTGCCAACCCCTGAATCTGCTCTGGTCAAGGACGTGACCGTCAGCAGGGTGCTCTGCCCACCTGACACACTCCCAGCTCCCGCGTGCTCCCATCACCTAGTCGCGCGGCTCCTCTGGCCTCCCCTAAGCCCCCTCCTGCTGGCTCTCCCACTGTGCACACGCAGGGCCCCCACACGGCCAGCCGGCCACGGCTGGGCCTGTGCAGGACGCTTCCGTGGGAGGATGGGACTCAGGGCGGGGCGGGGCGGGGCGGCAGAGCCGGCGGGCGACGGCCAGAGTGCAGGTACCACGGGAGCGTTTGCACGGTGACAGCGGCCAACAGAGGTTGGTCCCCACGCACCACCCGTCGCTCTCTGAGCTTCGGTCTCCCCACCTGCACAGCCATGGAGCGGCGGAGCCTCCCTCCCACTGTTTCTAGCGGATTCGTGGTGTGGTTGCCGCGAGGAGCTGGGGCAGGGTCCCTGCCTTGGCCTCTGGGCCTCCTGCCCTCACACTTGGAGAAACCGAAGCTCTGGGAGGGACAGGCCAGGACTCGAACCTGGGCCCTGCCTCAGGCGAGCCCACAGCCAGACCCTTGGTCCCGAGGGGGGACAGGGGCCCCCAGGCAAGCGGCCCCCTCCGCCGGCAGGCGCACGGCACCCACTCTCCGTGTCCCTCGCGCTCGGCTTGGCCCCTAAATATAGCCTGGAATGAGGGGAAAGGAGAGAAGGTTCTGCTCCTCTGTGGGGACGGCCTGGCCCCAGGCCCGCCCACCCAGGCTGAGCAGGGAGGCACAGACCTGGCCCTCAGACCGGCCCCGCGCGGTGAGTGAGCAGAGGAATCCCGGAGACCTGGGTTCCAGTCCGGCCCTGCCACTGCCAAGCCCGGGGACCTCGGCCCTGTCAGCGAGCCTTGCTCTCTTCATCTGCTCCATGGGGTCACTAGTGCTTTCCACAGCCCAAGGGGGGAGGCGTGGCTCCGTCTGGGAGCCAGTCTGAGGGGGGTGGCACAGCCCTGTCCCCTCCCCCTTCCCGGCAGGTGTCCTGGGCCTGGCCGAGGTGGAGCAGACCTTCTAGCCCGGGCCAGCCGGCCGGAGCCCAGTGGGCAGAGGCCATGTCGTTGTAGAGCCTGGCGCGGGGCCGGGCCCGGGGCCTAGAGACTGTTGGAGGGCGACCGTCCTGGGCTTGGAGCCTGGGCACTGCCTGCTGCCCCAGCCCGCCCCGTCCGCCCACCTTCAGGTACTTCTCCCGGCAGAACAGAGAGAAGAGACGTGGGCTGCTCTCCAGGGGCTCAGGGTCAGCAGGGAAGATGCACAGCAGGTGGCAGGGCTGGAGCATGGCCCATCCCAAACCACCCAAAACATCTTAGAACAGAGCGCAGTGTCATCCCCTGCAAGGCGGGCAGAGTTAGGACCCACCTCAGGCTGCCCCGAGGTGTGCCCGGAGGTGGTACAGGACGGGCCCTGAGGGGGTTTGGTGGCTGGGTGGGGGAGGGGAGACGGGGCCAAGTGCGCCCACAGGTGAGGGTTAGGAAAAGGGGGCCCCTTTGGAGGAGGCGGCAGGGGCTCTCTGCACAACCCCCAGCCCCCAGGAGTGAGTCCGGGTCCTGGGTGGGAGTGAACTGCTGGTGTGCGGCAGCCTGGGAGCGGGGAGCAGGAGAGCGGGGGCGTTTCTCTCCCGCACCGGTTCCCAGCCCTGTAGGGCCTCTCTCTGCCTGCCTCTTTACTTCCTTCCCTCTTTCTGCTCCTGCCTGTCTCAGAGAAAGTGAGGGGTCTCAGAAGGAGGGGCCAGGAGTCCCTCCATCCTGCCCGGGCCCTCCCAGGCCACTCGCATGACTCAGTCTTGCCATCTATACAGTGGGCACCTCCAGCTTGGAAACCTTGCATTTGCGGGATAAAGTCCTTCAGTACCTTGGTCCTGCTCCATTCCCTAACCTTGTTCTTGGGCTCCTGCAGCACCAAGCCCCAGACTACCCCCAGGGATGAGCTAGCTAGCTGCCCCGGGCTACAGTGATTGGTCATCCACTGCCGGCCCTGGGGACTTTCAACGACAGCTCTCTCCCCTCCGGGGTTGTGAGATCAAGCTGCTGCTGGCTGCTGGGGCAAGCAGGACCAAGTGCAGAGACCAAGTCCTGAGGAGGTGGCTCAAGTGCCTGGATCCAGCCCTGCCTGAAGCTAGTATCGTGGGACTTGTCGGTTAAATGAAGCTATTACCTCCCTCTTTGGCTTACATTACTTTGAGCTGAGTTTCCATCACTTGTGACTAAAATAATCCTACCTATGCACTCTTATTCACATGCCGGCTCTCTTCAGTTCGTACGCCTCCTCCTTCAGAGAGCCCTCCCTGGTTGCCTCAAGTAGATTTGTGGCCTCTTTTGGGCTCTCATAGCACCGTGGTTCTGTCATTGCCTGGCAACTTGTCTGGTGTCCCCATTAGCCCGTGAATTTCTGCGGAGGAGAGGATTGTAGAATCATACTCCGTACAGGTCGAGTGGATGAGTGAGTGAATTCATGAGAGTTTAGCTTGCACTCCTCTGAGAATGGGGACCTTGCCCCAGGTTACCCTGCTGCATTGTAAAGCTGCTCTGAAGACAAAGAAAGTCTTTCTATAGTGCAGCCCAAATTGGCTCCTTCTGAGCCCAGCCCATGGCCCCTGGCCCCTCCGTTTGGCATGTCCTTGGCATGGCCTGCTCTCTCTTGCCCCCTGCCCCTGGGGGCCCTGTGGTGAGGAGCAGGTGGAAAGGGACATCTGGATTCCACCTGTTATCGGGAGGGGGGCTGACCCATATTTTAAAGTGAGGACACAGGACACAGAGACAGGGAGCTTCAGCAACTACACTGGGGTCACCCAGCTGGGCCTTGGGGCTTGTCCCTGGCGGGGCTGCCCATGAACTGCATTCTTTCACAAGCAGAGAGCACTCGCCGGGTGTTTCCGGACGCTTGGGATTCGCTCTCCTCCACCCAGCAGCCCGGGAAGCCAGGCCTTCCACTTGCCAAGTGAGAACCCGAGGACTGGGGGGGCGGAGAGGGGGCGAGCCCCATGCTGCGCAGGGACAGGGTTCAATTTAGGCCCAGGCCTGACTCCCCCACCCACCATCCCCCATTCACCCATGGTTCCCCTATGGATCTGAGACCTGCTGGGTGTCTTGGGTGGAGAAGATAGACCCCCAGCTGAATGCCGGCAGGGTGACTGGGAGACACAGGAAAGTGAAGTTAGGGAAGGCTTCCTGGAGGAGGCAGTGGACTCCGCAGGTGTGGAAACCTGGTCGAGCAGCCTCGGAGGCTGAGGCCAGGAGCCGCCCTCACGGGGCCTTGAACACGGAGCAAGGTGCTGGGCCCCAGATCCAGCTCCCTGGGAGGCAGGCTTCTGGCCAGAGGTGACCTCGCAGGCCTCCCTCCCAAGCCTCCCTCCCAGGCTCCTGCAACGATCACTGCCCCAGCCAGCCTTGGAGGGGGGCTCTGACTCAGAGCACCTGGTGCTGATGTGGCCAGAGGTGGAGGGGTGGGGGAAAGGTGGGGGTGCGAGGTGAGGGAGGTGACCCCTCCAGATGGGCAGACCCAGAGCCCTGCACATCACGGGCCTTCCAGAGCTTTGCTGAGACCCTCCAGGCAGACCTGTGGGTAAAGGGCGATGCTTTTGGTAGGGGCCCTCCCTGGGAGGGACCTGAGGCCCCAGATAGGCCGGGGGGGGCCCCCTCTCCAGTCTCGCAGCACCCCGACTTTCTGACGACACTCCAGCACCCTCCGACCTCTTTTGCCCAAGCTGTTCCTCCACCCCCGGCTCTTCCTTGCTCCCTCCCTCCCCAACGTTTTGCCCACCCATCTTTAGGACTTCCTGGCCTCCCCTCCACAGGAAACCGGCCCAGCAGGAGCCTCAGAGGGTGGGGCTGGTGGGGGAGGGGTTGGGGCAGTGCTCCAGTCTGTTCCTCCAGCACCGGGATAACCCAGCACAGGAAGGGTCGACACCTCCTCTAGGAAGCCCACCCAGTTACCCTGTGGGGTCCAGCTTGTCCCCGTCATCCTCACCCTGCCTCTGGTGCTTGTCAACAGGGCTTAGCTGGAGTTTTGGAGCTTAGTTCCCTCACGTGTGATGCTGGGTATCATATTAGTTTGGTGCTGAGGCTCCTGGTTTCCCCACCTGAGTGAATGGTCATCCAGGGTGCTCAGAGCAGGGCTTCTCAGAGCCTCAGAGAAGCTCTCAGACTCCGGGCATCTTTCCAGAGCAGGGAATGAGCAACTCTCCCCAGGTCATTTGACTCTGTCATCTCCAACAAGTGATGGGAGGCTGCCGCTCACAGCTCGCCGGGTCCCCGCTGTGTGTCCAACAACGTCAGGCTCAGGAGCTGGTACCTGTCCACGGATGCCGAGGGGGGTCCCCTCCTTGGCGGGGGGGGGGTGTGTCCTAACATCTTGGCTCCTCTCAAAACTGTCCCCCATCCCCGTGTGTTCTCTTGCAGCTGTCCTGAGGCGAGTCCTGCGGCCTGGCTGCTTTGCCCCTGCTACGTGGGGCACCAGGGTAGGTGGGGAGCCCAGCCTCAGCCCTGGGCCAACAGGTGGCAGCCTGGAGTTTGGTCTGTGCCAGAGGCCAAGAGGGGCAGGCATGCAGGACAGGCCCAGTCTGTCCCTGACCGAGGTGCTAAGAGCATCTGCTGTGGGCCAGGCACCTGCAGGACCCTTGAAATCCCCATGACAGTTTACAGATGAGTTTACAGACAGTTTACAGATGAGGAAGCAGAAGCCCAGAGAGGTGAGCCACATGCCCTGAGTCACACAGCATCAAACGAGCTGGGAATCAAACCCAGGTCCAGTGCATCTGGCCCTGGCAGGGGTAGGACCAGGGTGGGGGGCTGGTATCTCTGGACCTGGGGTTGGTGCACAAGGGCATTGTCAGGGTGGAGAGTACCTGTGCATGCCCATGCTGCTGGTGGGTGACCCTCATAGCCTTCCAAGGCCAAAATAGCCATTATTGGGGGAACCATCTGCCTGTTTATTTTTACGATTATTCTTGGTTTCATGGCATCTGCTTTAGAACATCGCCTGCTGTTTTTGGCTGGTCTGAGCCTCTCTGCTCATTCCATCCAGGGACTGCTGGGTTCCTACTGAGGTCCCCAAGAGGGGCCAGACTGGCCCTGGGTCACCTAGCAGGTCCTAGGGGGTGCCAGCCAGAATCTAGGTTCCCCTCCTGGCCTGGCTCCCTCCGCGCAGCTCAGGGACAGGGGTCGCTGGAGGGTGTGCGTTGAGCGTGGTGGAGAAGGGCACCTGGGCTCCATCAGGCGGGACCCCGCCCACAGTCCACCCTCTCTGTGCCCTCGGCTCCGGAGGAAGCGCCGTCCCCCCCCGGGAGGGGCAGCTCCAGACATGGCTGCACAGTGAGGCTGTGCAGGGGCTCACACAGCTGACCCTCACCCCCCAGCTTCTCTCGGGGCAAGCCAGGACAGGGCTGCCTGCAGATCCTCAGCCTGTCTGACACACATCTCTGCCCATATCACCAGCTGAAGGCCCCTTGCACCCTAGTCCCCAGCTCACACGGTCCTCCCTCAGCCCCTGGACACCCCTCCACCGAGGGAAAGCTGTGATCCCACAATTCACGTGTTGTCTTCGAGACGACCCCTCCTAGGTTCCTGCTGACTCCTCCCAAGATGCCCCTGCTCTGTGTGGCTGTCCCGATTTTGCCTGTGAGGACACTGAGGTACAGGACGCTTAAGTGGTCTGTCTGGGTCATTCAGCTGGGGGTGGAGGAGCTGTGACTTGAACTCTGCCCCGTGGAGCCCCCTGCCGACCCCATGCCCCTGAAAGCTGACTGCCGCGCACGGTGCAGACCAGGAATTGGAGGCCCTGGTCAGGACCAGCAGCGTGGCCCGGGCCACCCAGCCTGGCGTCAGGGTCGGAGGAGTGGTTTAGGACCCCGTGTGTCAAAGGCATCAGACCTGACCTTGAGCCCCCAGTGGTGCAGGCGCAGAGGGCGCCGAGACTCTCAGGCAGGTCTGGCTGCTGAGGGAGTTCTTCAGACCCCAGTGCACCTCCTCAGGGAGGCCCTCCCAGATGGCCCTTCCCTTCCCTACCTTCCTTTTTGTGTTTTGCTGCCACCCCCACCCCCCACCCCCCGCAACTTGGTGGTTATTTGCTTTCCCTACTGGCCTGGCAGTCCCTCGAAGGCAGTGGCCCTGCAGCGCTGCAGCTGAGCGACCAGAGGAATGATTTTTAAAGGGACCACTCTGCCCCCTCTGAGCCTTAGTTTCCTCAGCTGTGAAGTGGGCGCGTTGAGACCCACGCCCTGCACATCAGGTCCCCGGGACGACATGAGACCAGCGTGCAGGTGCTCGGAGAACTCCAGTCCCCCTCCCCACACAGGCCAGGCTCTAGAAACAGCAGCCCCCCACCCCTGCTTTTGCCAAGGCTCAGAGAGGGGCAGTGACCTGCCCGTGACCACACCGCGGGGAAGCCGCCGGAGGGGAGGAGGCGGCTCCCTGGGCAGCCCTCTGGCTGGGAGTGACCAAACGTGGCAGGGGACTATGGGGCCCGCGGGCAGGTCCAGCCGCCGCCAGAGGGCTGTGAGCTGCCACCACCATCGCGCCGTGCCTCCATCCCCAGTCTTGCCCGAGGTTGCACAGCTGCTCCTTGTCTGTCCCGCCCGGCACCCTGGCCACCGGCCAGTTCCCAACCCGCCCGCCCCCCTCGGGACCCTGTTCCCGCTGCCCTTCTCCCAGGGCGCTCACCGCCAGGCAGAGCCAGGCGGGGGCAGTGCCAGCTCCAAGGTTCATGCTGGGGGCTGGGTGGACCAGCTGCCCTGGGCCTCAGTTTCCCCGCTGCTGAAAGAGTGGGCAAAGGGCCAGAGCTGGAGCATAGAGCCTGAGCTGTGGGGTGGCATGGCTAGGAGCCTATCCACGGGACTCCCTCAACCCCTGGCCCTGCCCCAGCCTGGGGGACAGTGATGGACAAGGGCCCAGTGGTGGTCAAGCACTCAATCCCTTCCTTACCCTGGCCTCTGGGGCCACCCTAGTGCCCTGACAGGTGGGAGACTCGAGGCCCGGCTTTGGGCACCCTGCAGATGATTGGTGAGAGTGCTGAATGAATGAATGAAAGAATGAATGAAATCCAGGGGAGCGGGGGTGGGGGCAGCACAGGTGGGGCTCTGGGGTCAGGAGGGATGCTCCCACAAGCCCCTGGGAGCCCTCCCTTCCCGTTTCTTTGCTCAGCCTGGCCAGCTGTGACCACCCACCCCCCTCGCCCTCAGGGTCTCAGTTTTCCCATCTGTACAATGGCTCCCTGCAGGGTGGGACTTCAAAGCCCCTCCAGGCTCTGAACTCTCCCCTCCCCGGGTCAGGGGGTAGTTTCTCCGTCCCTCAGCCCCTGCGCTGCCTGCCTGGCTGGGGAGTGAGGACACTCCGGCACTGTCCAGCTCCGGAAGGCCGGGGAAAGCTCTTGGGGGACTCACCGCACCTTCGCCTACTCCGGCGGCTGGAGGCAGAGCCGGCACAGCCTAAGCCTGGACGACCTCCCGGGGCAGCTCTGTGGGCCACTCATCCGGCAGCCCGACCCGCCTTCCTGGGGCCTGACGTCAGGCCTGCTCTGGGGCTCCTTTTGGGCAAAGGCGGAGGGGTGGGGGCGGGGTGGGGGCGGGCTCCTTCCCTGGCTGGCCGGCCCCCTGGAGGAGCCTGATTCCGGGGCCCTGGGGGAGGGAGCCTAGGGGCAGCAGAGTTTGCGGCTCAGGCCGGGCCAGACAGAGGAGGAAACTGAGGCACAGGGGGCGGAGCCAGTGGCACGGCCCAGGTTGGGGGTGGTGAAGAGTGGAGAGGGAGGGCTCTGGCTCGCTGTCCCCCTAGCGTCTTGTCTTGTCCGCGGGAGGCTGCAGGGCCCCTGAGAGTGGTTGGCGCTCACGCGTGCTGTGGGAGGGGGAAGCAGCGCACAGGGACCCAGTCTTCCGTCGGGAGGGACAAATGCAGGCTGGCTATGTCTGCCCACGGTGGCCCCCTCGGTCCCCAAGTGCTGTCTGGGTTTTCTGTGTTTTGCATGTTCTGAGCCTGGGTGTGTCTGTGTGTGTGCCCGTGACCTAGAGCTGCATTCTCGGTATCTGGGCCTCTGTTTGTGCCCCCTCATGGGTGTCCCTGGGGCACACGCACGCCTGAGTGTGTCTGTGGGGTCAGCACCAGCCCGGGGCCCATCCGGGACCTGGTGTGACCCCTGTGAGTGCTAGCGACTCCGTGGGGTCACGTGGGGTTGGGTGTGTGGGAGAGACCTGGATGTGACCAGGGCTGGTGGGGAGGGGGCTGCGGGTCTTAAATCTCCGTAGTGGGGCCTGATCTGGGAGTGGTGGCTGGGAGGGACATCCCTCCCCAGACAGACAGCCTGCCCAGCGTAGTGGCTTGTAGGCAGCCTGGGCCAGTCTGGTTTCAGCGTCTGAGGGTGGCCGAGGTGGGGAGCAGGGAGGGCTCAGGGTCAGGTCTTTGCTGTCTCCTCTGCCAGAATGCCCTCTCTGGTCTCCTGTCCCTGAGCTGCTCCTCATTCCTGCAATGGAATCACCCAGCACCTTCCACCCAGCACTACTGAGCCAGCCCACGCTGGGCACTGGGAACAGGGATGCTGCCCGAGACAAGGCCGCTGGCCCCCGAGATCTCAGTCTGGCGAGGGACACCGTTGCAACCAACAGCCGGCTGGGGAGGGGCGGCACAGGAGGTGGGCATAGGCAGCCCGGCCGGGCGGAGGGAGGCCAGAGGGATGGGAGGCCATCTGGTCTGTGGGAATGGCACGTCGGGTCCCCAAGAGTGGAGGGCAGGAATAAGCGGTGAAGTTGGAGTGACCAGAGCCCTTCCACACTGGGTCTTAGCTGCCCCGTGGGAACCAGAGTGGTAGACTTGACCCTGAGGGCAGTGGGGAGCCACTGAAGATTCTGGGGGAGAGTGGTCCCTGGAGCAGCTTTCTGGCTAATACAGGGCCGAGCCCATAGGCTCCCATCGACTGTCTCCTTCGAATACTGTGCTGTCTGTCTCAGAAGGGGAAACCGAGATCTTGCTGAGGGAGTGTCGACTCAGTGTTGTTTCTGTACAGGGCAGCCTGGAGGCGGCCAGGATGTGGGCGGGGGCCGGAGGGCTGAGCCAGTGGAGGCTCAAATTTTATGAGCTGGAGACTGCCGCTGAGTCACGGGCAGGGCCAGCCAGGCACACACAGGCTGGTTCCCAGAGAAATCCTGGGGAGATGTTCGAGGACAAAATGAATCCTGGTGGACTGCCTGGGGAGCAGGGTGACAGCCTGGGGCGGCTTCCAGAACCCCTCCCCCGAGGGAGGCTCCTCTCTGTGGGACCCAGGGGTCCTGGGGGTGGTGGGGGAAGGTGCTGGAGCCCACGAGACTCAGGGTGGCCCTCCCCTAGCCTGCGGCAGACACAATGTCACCCTGTCACCTCCGCAGGCTGGGTCGGGCCAGGCTGTCCGTGGCTGGCGCCCGGCCAGGTGGAGAGCCCTCTGCGAGCCCGCAGAAGCCCCTCACTCTCCGCGGGAGCCGTGGAGCTCTGGTGCGCCGTCCCCAGGACTCGCGGTGACCCTTGCTATGCACAGTTCGCCCTGTCGCTGTTGGAGTCTGCCCTTCTGAGGGATTCAGCCACAAATAGCAACCGAGCAGCTGAGTGGGGGCTGAAGGGGGGGCAGGGGACACTTGGTGACGGCTGGGCAGGTCCTGTCTCTGTCCTGGTGCCTGCAACTCCCCACCTCATTCATCCTACCGAGTGGTCCTTGTCTTGGTGCCACTCGACGATGTAAACAGTGCTGGGGCCCTGGCCACGTGGCCTGCAGCCTGTCAGGGTTGGGGACGCAGCTCGGCTGCCAGGAGGACTCTGCCTGCTGGAAGCAGTACGGGGCGATCCCTGGACATCACCTGGAGAACACAGGCGACAGCAGGGGCTGGGTGTGATAAGGCCCCTCAGGGCCCTCCTAAGGGGTCCATGGTCACGTGTCCCTTCTGTGCTCTGGAGCCCCTGACAGGGGCCAGTCACCCATGGGGAGGGCAGGGTGGGTGGGGCCTTTCTTTTTCTCTGGGAAAGGTGACCTCGAGTGTCCGAGGTGGGGGCGTTGGGAGGTTAGGAATGGGGGAGCCCTTGGGCAGCCCTGGGTTCAAGCCTGGCTGGACCACTCGCTTATGCACTCTGGCCCTCGGTGTCTCCCCAGAAAATGGGGACAACATGGCCCGTGGAAAGGCCCCAGGCCAGGTCCCCCTTGTCTCAGGAAGCCCCTTGTCCTGTGTGCCACAGGGATGCTCACCCCCGGCAGGTGCGGGGAAACGGGCCAGGAGGGGTTGGGGCTCACCAAAAGCCCACAGCTTTAGCCCACAGAGTGGGAGAGCTGGAGACACGAGGCCCCCTGGAGGAGAGCGAGGCTCAGGTGGGACAGAGTGTTCAAAGAGAGGGCGGGGTGGGCTGGGCGATGCTCTGGAAAGGACGGGGCTGGTTTGGGCTGTAGAGCTAGACCTTGGCCACAAGCCGCCTCATGGAGAAGCGTCTGGGGCACTTAGCAAGGGCCGAGTGCACAGTCATCTTGGGAATGTACTCTGAAGCTCTGGGACCGTCCCGGGGGTGACCACCGGGACCACCCCCCCTGGGCTTTTACCTCCCAATTCCCTGGACCACTCTCCATGCCCTGTTTTTCATCCAGGAGCCCCTGAGAGCTCATCTTGTCCCACCTTTCATTTTTACAGGGGGAGAAATTAAGTCCAGAGAGGGATAGAGACTTGCCCAAAGCCCCACAGCAAATGGGTCGCTGCAGATGCTGGGGGGAACTGGGCCTGGGCTTCCAGGCTGCCCTCAGCAGCCACATGGCAGCCCTAACTCTCAGGCCCATAGGCCCACCTGGGAGACCAGGCAGGGTTGTTCGACCTCCCATTAAACTCAATGTCTGGGACCATGAGAGCAGCCTTCCTCATGGGTTCAGTGAGACTGTGGCCCGGGTTCTCGGTGGGCCTAGGGTGGGAAGCAGGCTGGGGTGTTGGTGATGGCAGGGCTCCCGAGGCCCTGCAGAACAAAGGGAAGGGCCCCTAGAGGAATGGCAAGGAGGTACAGAGGTGCTGGGCTCGTCTATGAGAAGGCTGAGGTGGAGCCCCAGATGTCTGAGGGGTGGGTCCAATCCAGGAAGCCTTGCTGTAGGAGTCTCACCCCGCCCCTGCTGGGCACGTGCACAGCAGCCGGCCCCGCTCCAGCCCCTGTATGCGTGCACACGCATGCGTGACACACAGATGTGCACACACAGATACACATGCACGCCCTGTCCAGCCTTTCGGTTAACGTCGAGTCCTCTTGGGAGTGCATGCCAGCCCCTCCCGTGCACCCAGCCGGACCACCGCACTGGGTGGAGGAGACATTTCGGAACAAGAAGAGATGGCTTGGGGGGCATTGAGTCTTCCCACCCTGGCCTGCCCGAGGGGCGGGGGCTCCTCATTGGTCCCACAGGCCATCCCAGGATTCAGCCCTGGCTCTGCCCGGCTTGACGGTGGAGCCCACCGAGTTGGCGCTACCTTTTACGGGTGAGCAAACCAAGGCCAGGAGTGGGGCTCTGCTTTCCAAACTCAGATGCTGCTTCGGCCCCCTCTGAGCCTCCTCTTAGTCTGGGCAGGAGCTCCCCCACCCCTATGGCCTGGTCCCTCATCTGTTACGAGCCAGTTGGGGTGGGGGCGTATATTGATGGTCCCCGGGCCACAGAGCCCATCCAGGACCAGTTCCGGAGCTGCTGGGAGAATGGCCAATTTCTCCTGGGGCAGAGAAGACAGTGGGGATAAGGCTGCCGGTTTGGCTGGGGGCTTCCCTTGTGCCTGGACCAGCTCATTTCATCTGCCCCATCCCTGTAGGCAGGGGAGACCCAGCCCCCCCCCCCACCTCCCCTGGGCTCTCCCAGCCCTCCCGAGGACTCAGGATGGGGACTGGGAGCTCTGGGGCTGGATGCGGGTGCTCCCACTGCCTTGGGACCTTCTACACCCCAGGGGCGAGGAGGGGGGCAGAACCTTTGAGTCTGTCCGGTGCAGGGCCCACTGGGGCAACGTGGGCTCCCTCAGGGAGAGATGAAAGGAGGCCTGAGCCCCGCTCTCTCCCATAGCCTCCTGGGGTCTGGGGACATGGTGAGAGGGCCCTGCTTACCCCCCAGAAAGTCCTGGGCGCCTCGATGCAGCACAGGGCCGGTTGTGACCCCACTCAGCTGACCCCTGCTGGGCATGACCTGCGGTTTGGAAACAGTGGTCCAGGGGTTGGTTGCTCAGCAGTGGTGGCCGAGGCTTAGCAGTGGACCTGTTTGACGAGAGGTTGCTGTGCGCCGGGCACCCGCTGTCCCGAAGCATCTCAGGGGTCCACCAAATCACCCCATCCTTGTTGGCCAGAAAGGCCCGGCGAGGTCCCCTGCCCAAGGTCTCAAGCTAGGAGCGGGTGGGGCTAGGCCAGGCCTGCGGAGCCTTTGCTCAGCAGCTTCGGGAACCCACCCCAGGCACAGTGGAGAAGGCACTACGTCCAGGGCAGACAGTGCTTGGTCTGAGGGGTCTTGTAGGTCCAGGCCCCTGTCCTCGGGCAGCTGGATCCCCCAGGTTCTGGAGGCCCAGGGCCAGGCTCCCCAGCTGCCCAGGGCCGGGTGGGGCTGGGGCTCCCTCGGCAGAGCCAGACTGGCCCACCCAGGCCATGAGCTGGCCGCGTCCCCGGCAGGGCCTCAGGACCTGCTTTCTATTTCAGCCCTTCCTGGCCTCTGGACGGCCCCGTGGGACCGGAACTGCTGTGTCTGTGTGTTCAGCAGGCCTCAGTGGGGCAGCCCTGGATGCGCAGGCCCTGCTGAACTTAGCCGCCTTGCTGACCCTGCTGTGTGTGGGAGCAGGGACAGCGAGGGGGTGGTGTCCATGCAGGGATGCTGCAGCCGCCGCCGCCGTGCTTCTCAGACAACCCTGTCCACCTACCCTTGCAGGAGGGAGTGAGCTCCCCATCACTGTAAGTGGCCAGAACAGAGCCCAGGTGGGCACAGCGCAGAGCTGCTGCATGGGCATCGGTCCTGGGTGGGCAGGAGGACTCATGACCTCTGAGGTGTGGGACACAGAGACCCCAGGAGCTAAATGTCACTGGTTCTAAGATTCTGAGACTCCAAACTTCTAAGAGCCTGGGGCCACCAGCTCCACTCCCATCTGCAGAGAGAAAGTCAGACCCTGGGGCAATTTCCTCACCCCCTGGGGAGGTCAAGTCCCTTCTGACTTCCACACCTTTACCCCAACTGTTGTCCACCTTGAAGGCCCTCGCATTTCTTTCTAGATCCAAGTCCACCCTCGCTTCAAGGCCGCCTCTTCCCTGAAAACCGCCTACTGACTTCTCTCGGGCCAGTATCCTGAGGGCACTATGGGCCTCCATCACTTGCCAAGTCTGCTTCTAACTGGATGTTCAACTCCTCCCCAGCAGGGCCAGAATTTTACTTGTTTCTCCCTCTCTGACGCTCGGCACTTGTGCGGGTATACAGTAGGAACTCAATGAATGCAACTGCTCACTCATTTAAAAAATGGGCAGGTAAGGCAGGGCTTCAGGCTACCATGGCCCCATCACAGGCACTTGGGCCTCTCTCTTGCCGTTACGGAATTCCCCAGAGAGCCTTCCTGGGGGTACATGCCTCTGTTGTGAGCAGGAGGTTCTTCCTAGTGGCTGACCACATTCTCTCCTGCTGCAGCTTTGTCTTCTCTCGCTGGGTTTTAGAGCTGCCCCTCCTGCCCTCTCTTCTGAAGGGCCAGGCGGCCCCCTCGTGGTTGGTGAGGGGCATAGGGTGGGGTGGGATGCCCGGTCAGTATTGCCCTTCTTGTTATCGGTGGAACAAAAGCTAGAGAGGGCAGGGACCCGCGGCCACCCAGCTCACGGGAGGTGGAGCCAGGATTTGAACCCGGCACTGGGGGACCTGAGCCCCCATGTCTCTGCACAGAGCCTCTCCTGCCGCTGATGGAGCATGGGGGGCTGGCAGGAGCCTGGGTGGACCCCTGCCTCCTCCACACTGCCCACTGCCCTGAGGGGCAGGCAGCTGGTGGGAATGGGCAGGGATGCTATTTCTGTTGGCCAGGACGGTGGCTTTCCAGAAAGCTGGTGCCAGTTCTCTGGGTTGGTGGGCGTGGAGTGTCAGGCAGCGGGCAGGCACCGGCCAACGGGCAGCCTGGGCAGAGGTGCAGGCTGGATCCCATTGCCCCCCTTAGCCCCCACCCCTCCCCAGGATTCGGAAATCCAAACTGCTCTGAGATGGACAAGCGTGTAGGTCCATGTGACACGAAGCCCCCAGTCACATCCACAGACGGGAGCCAGCCTCAGGGTATTTGGAATCTTAAGGATTCTCACTCAGTGTGGTCCTGATACATCCCACAGTGAGGTGGTCAGTGTGTTTGAGGGAGGGGGGCTGCCCCAGCCCCGTGGGGGTGTTTGGCACTATACAGTGTATACATTTATTGTCTTTGAAAAATCTGAACTAGAAATGCATGAGCCCCGGGAGGTTCACAGAAGTAGCTGTGGATCTGTTGTCTCCTGCATTTTATAGAGAAGTGACCTGTGGTTGGGGGTCCATCCTGGGGGTTGGGATGCCTGCTCCTCACCAGACCAGGATCCGCAGCCTTGCTGACGGGGTGCAGGGTGGGGTCATTCACCACTAAGGAAGTACCTGCCCCCCAAATCATTCTGTTCTGTTGGCCCATTTTCCCAGAGGCCTCCCGGGGAGGTTGGCCACCCCGCCCCTACCAGGCATTGCCCTCTGTCAGTGGTGGGGACACCACTGTCCACCCCAGGAGAGGCTGCCTTCTCATGCGACCCCTCCAGGGCCCTGGTCAGGCCCTCAGAAGCTTTGGTGATAGGGCTCCAGGACCAGACTCAGAGTCCAAGACCTGGACTCTGGTCCCAGTTTGGCAACTGACCAGCTGTGGGAACCAGCGTTGGGGCTTCACGGCCCGGGACCTCAGCTTGCTCACCCGGCATAGGGAATGACGATCCCGCAGCCCTGCCAAACTCATGGGGCTGTGTGTGGGGGGTCAGGTGTGGGGCAGTCAGGGCTCAGTGATGACCAGGGACAGAGCTCGGCAGGACCAGGATAGGACTCAGTCTGTGAAGAGGATCGGGGTTCAGCATGTGGCCAAGATCAAGGCTCAGTGTGTGACCAGGATCAAGGCTCAGTGTGTGACTGGGGCTCATTCTCTGGTGGAGTCAGCAGTCAGGACACCCAGCCTGGGCACGCACCACCCTACCATCTGATCCTGGCACCTCTTAAGAAAAGACAGGAGGCCCTGGAAGACAGGTTCTCAGAGACCCTGCATCAGGGCTCAGGTACCGGACTGACCCCTCACCCTGCCCCCAGTGGGCAGGGGACCCCACAGCTCCCAAAGCTCAGACATCAATCAGAGTGTTTTCTCTGAAGAAATTGCCATGCGGACCCCACTGCAGGAAACAGAAAAGGGGCTGCCTTGGAGGCACTGGGGGAGGGGACTAGAGCCCTGCAGAGCCCCTTTCCAGCCTCCCCACCCCCACCAGCTGGCCAGGCAGCCCGTGGGACTGTGGTCTGTCCCTCCTGGGGAAGCTTCCCCCCAGGGGAGAGGGGGGGAGACCCTGCTGGTGGGGGGAGGTGGGCCAGGGAGGAGCAGGGCTCAGCAGGCGTCACAGCTGATGGCCAGCTCTGGGTGGGGGGGCTGCTGTCCCCTGGGGCAGGGACAAAGGTGGGGGGCGGGCTCAAGGAGGTGCCATGCCTAGAAGCAGATGGCTACTCTGTGTCCTACCTGTGCGAGTCTGGGAAAGGGGCAGGCCGGGCACAGCCTGGGCAGGGAGGTAGGTGCGGCTCTCTTAGGCCACAGAAAGGTCCCCTTGGTCCTGGCCACTGGCCAGCCCCTGCCTGCGCTGGGCACCTGTGTGTGTAGGCAGGTGGGCCGTCAGGTAATTCAAAAACATTCTCCACGGGAGGAAGCTCTTAGAATCTTCCATTCTCTCAGCTAGGAAGCCTGTCCAGCATCTCCTCACTCAGGGTTCTGGATCCGGGGTCCTGGGTGGCTTTCAGTGGATCTGTGATGCTCCAGAGTTTGTGCATGAGACTGTGTTTGCGTGGTGAGGGTCTGCCCGGGCCTTGGAGGATCTGAGGCCCTGTAGAGGCTAGAGGCCTGGTGCGGTCCGGCCCCCTCCCTGCGGACGGCCAGGCCACCCCTGCTGTCACAGAGTTGTGGGGTCAGAGCCAGGACAGGCTGCTCCAGGGAGCCTCTCTGCCCCCATGCCCTCGGCCCTCCTTCTGGGGCCAATTTCTCTCTCTAGCCTGGTCCCCGGGAGGCTGGGGAGGCTGGGCTGGGGCCTCAGATGAGGGGACGGGGGCATTTTAGGGTGACAGATTCCGACTCGAATCGCAGTCCTGATGCCTCCTGTCTGCTGGGAGTCACTCAGCCCCCCCGTGCCTCAGGGTCCCCTCGTCCGTATGATGAGGACGGTAACGCCTGGTGCTGCAGTGACGAGGAGATGAGGAAATAGACGTTTTGGGGTCCAGCTCACGGCCGTGTGGGCTCAAATGCATAGGGTGTATCCGAGTCACCTGGGAGCTTGGATCAGATACAAATGCCTAGACCCTAGAGCGGCAGATTCAGGAGGCTGGTTCCCAGGGTAAGGGCCTGGGAACCAGCATTTAGCCAAAACCGCCCCAGGGATTCTGCAGTCAGGGGTGACTGCCACCGGGCCGACCTTGGTTCCTGCCCGTGACCCGGGATCCCGGTCAGAGTGGACCCTGGGCTATCAGCTCAGATCCCAGACTGCAACCTCGAAGCTGGCTCAGAAGGAGTTACGGCCTGACAGTAGTCTCAGGGCGGCATCATCTCCGCCCTCCGTCCCCCGTCCTCCGTCCTCCAGCCTCCGTCCTCCAGCCTCCGTCCTCCGTCCTCCGTCCTCCAGCCTCCACCCTCCGTCCTCCGTCCTCCGTCCTCCAGCCTCCGTCCTCCAGCCTCCGTCCTCCGTCCTCCGTCCTCCGTCCTCCATCCTCCAGCCTCCAGCCTCCGTCCTCCGTCCTCCGCCCTCCAGCCTCCGTCCTCCGTCCTCCAGCCTCCGTCCTCCAGCCTCCGTCCTCCGTCCTCCGTCCCTCCGTCCTCCGTCCTCCGTCCTCCGTCCCTCCGTCCTCCGTCCTCCGTCCTCCGTCCCTCCGTCCTCCGTCCTCCGTCCTCCAGCCTCCGTCCTCCGTCCTCCAGCCTCCGTCCTCCAGCCTCCGTCCTCCGTCCTCCGTCCTCCAGCCTCCGTCCTCCGTCCTCCAGCCTCCGTCCTCCAGCCTCCGTCCTCCAGCCTCCGTCCTCCGTCCCCCATCCTCCGTCCTCCAGCCTCCGTCCTCCAGCCTCCGTCCTCCGTCCTACATCCTCCAGCCTCCACCCTCCGTCCTCCGTCCCCCGTCCTCCAGCCTCCGTCCTCCGTCCCCCGTCCTCCGTCCTCCAGCCTCCGTCCTCCGTCCTCCGTCCTCCAGCCTCCGTCCTCCGTCCTCCGCCCTCCGTCCTCCGCCCTCCGTCCTCCGTCCTCCGTCCTCCAGCCTCCGTCCTCCGTCCTCCGTCCTCCGCCCTCCGTCCTCCGTCCTCCGTCCTCCAGCCTCCGTCCTCCGTCCTCCGTCCTCCATCCTCCCTCCTCCGTCCCTCCGTCCTCCGTCCTCCGTCCTCCGTCCCTCCGTCCTCCGTCCTCCGTCCTCCGTCCTCCGTCCTCCGTCCCTCCATCCTCCGTCCTCCATCCTCCAGCCTCCGTCCTCCATCCTCCGTCCTCCATCCTCCGTCCTCCATCCTCTGTCCTCCATCCTCCGTCCTCCATCCTCCGTCCTCCGTCCTCCATCCTCCGTCCTCCAATCTCCGTCCCTCCATCCTCCCAGCCTCCCCTCCCTCCAATCCCTTCAAAACAAACGGACTCTGCTCTGCCCGAGGCCTTGTGGATAATTATTTTCCCCTCTGTAAATCAAATCCCGTGTAAATCCTGCTTGGGTCCTTCAGCCAGAGCCGCCCCACCCGCGCCTGCGCCTCATCTCCGGCCAGCGGGTTTGTTTAAGGCCGGCTGACACTTCTGCAGCCCCGTGTGTTTAGTGTCAGCGGAAACTCCAGGTGGGGAGGGAGGCCTCTGAGTTCATTCTGACCAGAGAGAGGATGGGGACCGCGGGGGGATTTCAGGGCCCCCTTCCGCACGGGCTCTCAGCCAGCACTGTCCCCAGCCCTGTCATGGTTCGCACTTCACAGGGGAGTCCCTAGATTATTTCTTCAGAGGCTCACGGGGGACCCTGACTGCCCCAGACAGACCTGAGACCTGGCCCCAGACTTCCAGGTCCCTGCCCCCGCTCCCCCAGAGGAGGAGCCCAGGAAGGCTTCTCAGAGGAGGTGACAACTGAAATGTCAGGAGGAGGAGGAAACGGTAGGTGGTGGAGGGAAAGGCACCACCAGCGCCGTCCAAGGAGGGGTGTGGCCAGAGTGCAGGCAGCATGGGGGGTGCAGGAGGTTCTGGGCGGCGGCCTGGGTGAGACTTTCCTGCTGCGTGGCCTTGGGCACGTCACCTAACTTCTCTGGGTGTCAGTTTGCTCACCTGTAGAGTGAGGACTTCTCAGGGTCATGAGCACAGGTGGGAACCGTGCTCGAGAGTTTGGATCCCCTAGAGGCACAGAGAGCTATGGCAGGTGACTGAACAGGGCCACGGGTGGACAGATTCCCGAGGCTCTTGCCCATTTTCCAGAGAGTGCTGGGTTCTGAGCGCCCAGGCTCTTTTCTGCACGGCTGGGCTGGGGGTTTACACCGCCACTCTCGGGCCAGTCAGAGCCCACCCACTCTCCCTCCTTGCCAGTGTCGGTCCTGGGGTGGGCAAGTCGAGCCTGGTTTAGGCCAGGGAGACCCTACCAGAGGCAGCCCTATGGGTTCTGTGCTCTCTCCCGTCCCTACATAACCAGGAAGCCTTTTTGTGACCACGAGGGAAACCCACTGAGAATGAGGGTGAAGAATCTCTGAGAAGCACAGCCCAACCCCAGATGGTCCCGTGCCTGGAGCCCGCCCTCCCTTTGTGCTTCCTGACGTGTGAGATCATAACTTCCCTCCCGGGAAGCCAGTGTGCTCAGGGCTTCTCTCCCTTGTTCCTGGAGGGGCCCATTCCCCCCATGGCTAGAGCATCTCCCTGGAGCTTAAATCCAACTCTGCTAGTCCCTGGGTCCACCCACGCCGGCTCCTTGACTGTCCCTGAATACACTGGGCACACATCTGCCCCGGGGGCCTTGCTCTGGCTGCTCCCTTAGCGGGGACGCTCTGGCCCCCACTGTCTTGCCCTTAGCCTCGCTGAGGGCCCTGCTCACATGTCATCTGCTCGGGGTGGTGAGAGCTCAGGACAGCCAGGGACACGCTGCACCCTCACGGCCTGCACGGTGAAGACGTGTTTCTCGCTCATGCCACGTGTTCGTTGCAGGTCAGGGTGGGTGGGGCGCTTGCTGTTGTCCTGGGCACCCCAAGTGACAAAGGCTCCGTCCGTCACCACACAAAGCTGCTAGCACCTCAACACGAGGCATCAGGGTCACTGCTGCGGGGGGACAGGGCCTGGAGGTGCCCTGTGGCTTCCGCTTCGTTCCAAGGGCTGACGTCCTGGGCACGGCCACCCCTAGCGTCAGGGGGTGGGATGGTGACCCCAAGCCTGGGAGGGAGGAGTCACACACAGTGGCACCTCCCAGGGGCTCCCAGGCCTTCCTCCACCTCGCCCACATCCTCGCCCGGTTTTTGTTCAGGAGAAACTTACATAAAACGGCCCATTTTACCGTGTACGGTTCAGGGCACAGCGCTGCGCAGCCAGAGAACGTTTTCATCACCCCCAGAACGACCCCCGGCCCTGGCCAGCGCGCAGCCGCTGTCTGTGGCTGTGAAGTTGTCTGTTCTGCACGTCCACGGGGACGCCGTCCTGGGGGCGCGGTCCTTCGAGTCGGACTTCTGGCGCTCAGCACCCTGCTTCCAGGCTGGCCCCTGCCCCCGGCGACCAAGCCGCGGGCCTCCTGTGCTGGACGGACACGTGGCCGTGGCATCTCCTTCCCTCAGTGACGGACCCTGGGTGGCTTCCGCCGTGGGCAGTCGTGAGCAGGGCTGCCTGGCACGTGCGTGGGCAGGTTCGGGTGGCGTCCTGCTTTCAGGCTTTGGGGCCCACACCGACACCTGGGCGCCTCCCTGCTTCGCTCTGTCACCCGGGGACCCCGTCCCGTGCGGCGGGCGGCGGCCCTGGCCTCCCTTCCTCTGCTCACCGGGCAGGTCGTCCCCTCGAGTCCTCACAAGCAGGGCCAGGACAGACGGCGGGCTCTGAGAGCGCGCGCCGGTCGGCGGTGGGCCTTAGGATGGACGGACTGAGCATCCTCGCCGTCCCTTCCCTTCTGTTCTCTGTGATCCGGCCCAATCTCTCTCTGCCCGGCTTTAAGTCAAACCAAGGGCCCTGTGGACGCCTGAGCCTTGGGGTGCCCTGAACCCCGTACGTGCTGGGCTTCTTCCTGTACCTACCTGTGAGAAAGCTTAGTTGAAGGGGATCCCGTGCACTGACTGGGGGCCTTGTACACAGTTATTCTCTGCAGTCGGTTGTTCCTGCTGTGCTCTGCTCCCCACAGAGAACTGGGGGTGTGAACATTCGGGGTGTGTCAGGGGATGAGGTGTGTTTTGCAGGGAGGGACCAGATACCGCTGCCCTCGTTATGCCCACCGAGCTCCCTGGCATCTTCCTGTCGTGGTCTTCTTCCTGACCCCGGGAGGGGCACTGGCAGAGGCCTGGCACACAGCAGGTCCTCAGTGAAACTCACTGAATCGTGAATACATTCAGAGCAGTAACTTGGGCTTCCCCGGGGTGTTCTGTTTGCAAAGAGAAATCTGCTGCTAACAAATTTTAAAAGTGTAATGAGTACCACACCACGCTGCCCTGTTCCAAATGCTCCCGGGGCCCTGGTCGGGGGGTGCTGTCTACCCCTGCGGGTGTCCCTCCCCCTGGGCTGGGAGCCAGGCGAGGGCACCCACTGTACAATGCTGTGTTTGGGCAGAGGCGAGGTGGGGCTGGGCAGCACCTGGTCCCTATTCCCTGTAAATGATTCTGAAGAAAGTTCCCCAGGAGCAGTTTCGATGCTGCAGTGCCCAGGGCAGTAGGCTGGCCTCTCCAGCAGGGGCATCTCACCACCACTGAAGCTGGAGGAGCCTCCAGCACGGCTTGCTTACCTCCAAGAACAGGGTGCTCACCACCTTGCCAAGAGTGGGGTCCACTCTTGACTGTTCTTCTCTAAGTCCTAGGGGAATGTGGGAGTCCCCCACTCCCAGCTTCCCATCCTGAGCTCACTTGGTTCTACCACACCTTGGGCCGTTGCCCTAGCTTTGTTCCCCCTCTCTCATGGGGTGCCCCCCGAATGTGTCTTCAACACCCAGGCAGGGGGTGACTAAGAGCATCAGTATTGGGGGTTTGGGTTTGCCCTGGCTCCCCTGTTTCTTTGCTGTCCACTTTGGACAGGTTCCTCCCTCTGCTGAGGCTCGGTTTGGGGCTCCACTGTTAAATGGGGATAAGGAGACACAGCGGGAAACGTGCTTGGTGCAGGGCCTGGCTGAGGACTCGGTAGCCCCCGCTGCAACCCCAGAACCACGGCTAACAAGCTGCGGCCTGAGCCCTGGAAGGAGATCCTGCGCTCAGAGTGAAGCCTGTGCACGTCTGCACGCTCGCCCTGATCCTGGTGGCACCAGCCTGCCTACGTGTTCCCAACGTGCTGTGTTTCTGCATCTCTACCTTCGTAGGCACCGTTCCCCTGCCTGGGCTGCTCTGCCCACCCCGGGGGCCCGTGGCATCCTGCAAGCCTCCATGCTAATGTCACGCAGACCCCGAGGGTCGGCCTGCCCTGGAGGGCGGGGCCCATGGCTCACCTGCAGAGCCTGCAGACGGTGACCGGGGGAACTGGGGCCAATCGGGGTGTGTGCCTGGCAGACAGTGGGCACTCTTCCAGGCCAGGGGGCCGTAACCAATGTCCATGTGGGCTCTCCGGGTAGGTGGTGGGGCAGGGTGCAAACCCATGAGCTCGTGTTTGCTGTTGACTATTTGGACCCTCCTGTGACGGGGAACTCACTACATCATTAGGCCACATCTGCAACCATGGCAGCTTCCTGGGAATGAAGCTGGCCTCCTTACAAAGTCTACTGCGGGGGTAGGGGGTCAGGAACCCAAGGTGGTGTGAGGTGGTGAGTCATGGGGTCCCCCCCTCTGCAAAGGGGCCTCCGCCAGCTGGTGCTCTGGCAAGCTATGCTGCCCCCTGGTGGCCGCTGCCTGCAGAAGCTCTCGGGGTCCCTGCATATCCGCCGGCTGGAGGGGTCCTCTCCTCGGGTCCCTGAGTGCCTGCTGCTGGGGACGCAGGGGACCCGGGCAGTGAGTGGACCATGGGCCCCATGGAGAAGACAGACAGACACACACAAATGTGGAGGATGGTGTCTTCTGGCTTGGGCAGGCCTGGCGGTGGCCTCCACAGTCCCTGGGCTCATGCAGGCCCTGTCCCATGGATGGGGGTGGTCAGGGACCCCCCCAGTCCCATCCGAGTTCCCTGGCCTGGACCCACTGTTGCCAGGAAGTGTTAATGACCGTCCCCGTCTCACACCTGCGCTGCCCGCTCTTCCCCCAGACACCACAAGAGGGCGTCTGCGAGGCGTGCTGGATCCCAGAGATGCCCACCGCCAGCCTTACAGCTCCTGCTGCTGGGGGCGGGGGGGCATCGGGAACGCGGGCATTGTGGGTGTCTGGGCCTGTTCAGTGGTGGGAGCCCTTGTCAAGGGGGTCCTCCAGCCTCTGACGGTCTCTGCTGCACATCCTGGGTGGAGGACCTGGCTTGTGCAGAGTCTGGGATGTGGGCTTGGCCTGGTGCACTGGGGTGTCTAGGTACAGAACTGGAAGTCACCCGGTGCAGCAGGGTTGGGGGGTGCACACCTAGCCGTGTGGCCGTCGTCAGGGAGGCCTTTGCATGCACTGGAGGCCTCCTTTGGACTCGATGCGCCGACATCTGCTTGCTGTGCAGCCTCCTTGAAATTCTGATGCCCAGGACACACCCTTCCCGACTCCCAGGCCTGGTGAGCCTCCCCCGGTGCTCTGGGCTGCTGTCACTGGGGGCAGTCGGGGTGGGCTTCCTGGCTCCAGGCAGCAGTGCCTGGGGCAGTCTGGCACAAATACTCACCAAGGGTTGTTTAGAGGCAGGGTTTTAAGCCAGCACAGGGCGAAACAGCTGGAACCTCTCGGTATAGCTGGGGACTCACCCCCAAGTAGGGACTCCAGCTCACATGCACCCTGGCGCTCCCAGACCCCACTCCACCCTGTCTCCCCCGCAGGAACCTGAGCTCCTCCTGCCCATTGCCCCTGGTTAGCAGCCCTGCCCTTCCCACACTGACTCGGGCTGGCCTGTGTGACCGATGGGAGATGGCCATGTGTGACTCCGGAGGCTCGACGATAAATGCAGGGCAACGGCCACCTCGCTCCCTGGGATCGCTCAGCCTGCGGGAGAGGGACCAGGGCCACCAGCCAGCAGAGTGGGCCGGCCGGGACAGCGAGCCAGCCTGGAAGCAGGTCTTCTCACATCAGGCAGGCCTTCCGCCGGTGCAGCCCCAGCGCCCCAAGCCGCTCGGAGGTCCTGACCACCCCCCTGCCCAGAAAGGCCGGATGATGACTGGTGGGTGGGGCTGCTCGGTCTGAGCTCACTTGTTCTGCAGCATAGTTACCCAATGCATAGCTAATATCCAAAGAAAATTTGTCGTCATTTAGGTAACATGATTGTATTACTGGAAACTGGGAACGAGAGAAACAAACATGGCTCTCACTGTTGCCGCACCCACAAGCCTGTGCTCCCCAAGTCTGGCTTCTTCTTCCTACCTGGAACATGGTGGCTCCTTCGTTTGCCCTGGCGGCAGTCTGCAGTGGGGCCTTGGGGCGCAGGACGTGTATTTGGGGTGATGCCTGGTGAGGGAGCGGCCCAGGACAGCTGACACACAGGGGCATTACGGAGACATCTCAGCTTCCAGGGCCTTCTGAGAAGTGTTCAGATGCCGCCGCGAAGATTCATCTGCAGACCGGAGGCTGGGGTGTGTGCCCACTGGTGTGGCCTGTCCTGGGGTGTTAACGCCTTCAGGGCTCGGTGCCCACGGGGGGTCAGGCACTGTCGGGGTGCACTCAGAATGGGCCACTGTGGCTGAAAGGGCAGGGGCAGAGGGGTGTGACACGGCCATCGGGGAGGCCCTTCTCTTGTTCCACGCCTATACCCCCGCACCTGCATAGAATTTTTGCTTTCCCCTGCCTGACATTAAACCACAAGCTCTTTGAGGATGACCCTCGAAGGAGAGTCATAAGAACGTTTACCTGCTCAGGGGTAGACAGAACTAACCTGGCACTAACAAGCCCTGTCGTACCCTCTGAGGCTGGACCGATCACTGTGGCCCCACTCTCTGGATAAGGAAACTGAGGCAAGGAGAGGTGAAAGCATACGGCCTACTGGCGGAGGCTCACATGTCCAGGCCAGTGCCCACAGCCCACATGTGGTCCCCGTGGCTGGCCCTCAGCCCTTTCCTGTGGCCCTGGGGTTTCTGGGACCAGGTCTGCTGGGCAGGAGCCTGCTTTCTGGAAATCCACTTAGCACTGACCTCATCTTTGTCCTCCTCGGAGCTAATCTGCTAATCCGGCCGCCGCATGGGCCCCTGCACAGTCTGGATCCCCTTAATCCACCTCCTGTGCATGCCCCTCCCCAACCGGCGAGGGGGGGAGGGCTCCACCTCCTGTGCACGCCCCTCCCCAACTGGCGAGGGGGGGAGGGCTCCACCTCCTGTGCACGCCCCTCCCCAACCGGCGAGGGGGGGGGAGGGCTCCACCTCCTGTGCACGCCCCTCCCCAACCGGCGAGGGGGGGCGGGCTCCTCTCCACCGTGCTTGGTGGGGGTGGGGGGGAGTTGGTGGGGATGGGATCTTTTCCATGCAACATTCCCCAGTCCCAGGGAGGATCTGGGAGTCAGGATTCTGACTCTGCCCGTCCCTTGCTCAGACATCACCTCTTCAGCCCGCAGCGTTCTCCTGTATTAAAAGAAGGTCGGTTCTGAGCCAGCCCCTCCCACGGTGAAACCAGGATTCTTCCTCACCCCCCTTCTCGCCTGCCCATCCCACCATAGCAGTATGCGGCCCTGGCCTCCTCAGACCTGGGTTAAAAGCCGACTCTGCCTTAACTGAGTCCCTAATCTGCACGCGGTCCTTCCTCTGCAGGGCATGGTGTGCGCTCACTGGGAGAGCCCAGGGCACAAGGCCTGTGCCCGACCAGACCGGTGTCTGGGGATGGAGCTGCTGGATCCTTCTCGGACTCCCTGCCGCACGGATGCCGGCCCGGGGAGATAGAAGAGCCCCCAGCCTGCGAGACTATGAGGAAGGCCACACCTCTGCCCAGCAGCAAAGGGGGCCGGGATAGAAACCTCCCTGAGATTTCGGGGGAGGGGGGAGGAGGAAGAATTTGAAACAAGTCAGGGAGGGAGGCGGGTGCAGACCTGGCTGGGTCAGGCTAAACATCAGAAAGATTAACCGTGAAAGTGGACCCGAAAGTCCCACAGTGAAACGGGCAATGGGCTGCCTTGGTGGGTGCTGAGACCCATTGCAGTGGAGGGTTCCTTTTTCCCGGGACCTCAAACCCGGAATGTACCCCCACATATTGCCTGTTGTTCTCCGCTTGAAGGCACCGAGGACAGGGAGCCCCGCTTCGTGGCTAAATGTGGGAGGTCTGGACTAGGTCTACTCCCGACTTACTGTCTGATCTTTGGAAGTTGCTTAACCCCTCCCTGTGTCTCATCTACAAAATAGGGAGAATGACGGTCCTTACCTCCAGGGATTAAGTAAGCTGGTGAACTGAGATTCGAACTCAGGTCTTCAAGGCCCTGTCCTCTGCCCCTCTTCTGACCCTTAGGGAGGAACTGGGGGCCTCCGGGCACCTTCTGATCACCCCCATCTACGCATGAGCACACATCTGTGCCAGGTGCTGGTGTGAATGCCGGGGACACAGGTGAGGTCCCCCCCCCCGACCATGATCAGTGCTGTGTGTCACGACTTGGGGGGACTTTTTGGTAGAGCTGGGAGGACAGCACACAGCTGGGTGAGGGGACGGCCAGGGGAGGCTGAGCTCTCAGAGGCGCCAAACAGCTGAAAGGGACAAGATGTGAAAGGGGCACCACAGGGACAGTCTGGGCAAGACTTTCCATATAGAAGGAATAGCAAGTGCAAAGGCCCCGGGGTTGGGACGGACCCTGACTGTTGGAGGAAGAGCATGCAGGTGTTGGAGGCTGTGGCGGTGTGGTGGAAAGTGGAGGGAGCCTAGAGGAGCAAGCCCTGGCCCAGTCAGAGGGCCTTGGGACGGTAAAGTGCCGCCATAGAGAGGGGCGGGCTCTCACTCTTGCCTTCCAGGGTCGCTGCGGCTGCTGAGGGTGGGCGGCTGGAGGGCATCCTCAGGAAGTGCGGGTGGTACCAGAGCAAGCTTCCAAGCTGGGAGGAGAGGCTGGGCTGCAGCAGGGGCATCCATGGACTGGTGTGCGGGGAGACAGGAGACTTGTTTCTGTGCCTGCCCCTCTGTGCCGGGTCTCCTCCACAGGCCACCACCGGCCTAGCCACGAGCTCCCTAGGAAGTGCTGATCCAGAAGGGGACCCCCTCACCAGGCCCCAGAGGCTGGCTGGTGGCTGAAGTGCCACGCCCCACGCGGCCCAGGGAAACGGAGGGGAGTTGGGCTCACTTCTACCAGGCACCTCTGTGCGTGGGCCCGCCCTTGAGGGCGCGAGGTCCCCGTGGCCCTGAGGACCACCTCCAGGAGCCCACTTCCAGGGGCGCCGGTATAGGAGACCTCAGTGCCGCCGCCGGGTGACTGCTATCCAGGCCCCACCCTTCCGGCAGCCCCTCCCGCGCATCTGGGGCTCAGCCCCCACGGGTTAAGTGGGGAAACCTGTAAGTTTTGCAAAGCTCTTGGCCTCTGGACCCCTCCTCAGCCCCGGTCCGTCCTCACTTGGGGTCAAGCGGGCCCTGACTGCCCCGGGCGGTCTGGCAGTCCCAGCCTCAGCTGGCCTGCGAGGGGCCTGGGGCCAAGGTCAGACCCCGGCCCGCCCCCATGGCCACGCCCCTTCCCGTCCGGGCGGGGCCTCCGGGGCGCGCGCGCGCGGCCGCGGCGTAGGGAGCGTTCCCATTGGGCCGCGCCGCCCACGTGACCCGACGGCCCGGCCCGCGCGCCCGGAGCCGGGGCCGCGCCTGCGCGCGCCGGCCCGCGTGCACGCGCGCGCGCCCGGGCCTCCGCCCGTCGAGCCGGCGCCGGGACCGCCAGGTCAGTCTCCTCGGCGCGCGCTCGGGCTGGGGCGCGCGGCGCGGGCGCGTGGGGCCGTGGGCGCGCAGGAGGAGCGCGGCAGCCTCCTGCCCTGGGCGCGTCCCGGGACCCCGCGCCCTGGCCTGGCCGCAGCGCTGCGGGAACGCGGGCCTGGGCGCGGCCACGTGCGGGGCGCCGGCTGGAGGCCGGGCTCAGGCCCAGCCCGCTGTTTACCCCTCATGCGGGCAGCGGGGCGCCCCCGGCTGGAAGAGCTGAGCCCGCTCCCGTTTGTGGGGGGCGGGTGACCCCTGTACCCCGTTCATCCTCCCGAAGGCCCGCCCCGGGATCTGGTTCAGCCCCATTCCCTGCTCAGTTTCTTCATGGGCGTCGTTCGGAGGGACTTGTCATCAGAACCCCGTGGGCTTCCCTGTCCTGCGGTAGGACCGGGATGGCAGCGGATGTCGCGGGAGTCTGAGCTCCAGGTCCCAGTATGTGGTCTGCGGCCCGGCTCAGGCTCTTGCTAGGCCTGGTAGCCTGGCAGTGCCTACCTCTCGAAGCAGTAGCCCACCTGCAGAACCAGGTCAGCAGCCTTATCCCAGGTGTCGCAGGGATTAAACAGGTGGCTCTGCACACGCCCCAGGGTTCTGCTGGGCAGCTGGGGGCTGGGATGGGTGGCATGCTCAGCGGCAAGCCGGCAGAGCGCTGCCCCTGTGTCGTGTGGTGACCTCTCAGGCCGGTGCCTGGCACATTTGCTCTGTGAGAGCAGGTTTGAGGGTGGCAGGGCGTCCAGGCCATCAGGTCGCAGTGCCCATGGCCACCCAGCCCAGGCTGTTCGGCATGCGCTGCACCTCGACTCCTGGCCTGCAGGCTCTGTGGTCAGCTCTGCACGTGATAGTGGGTTCCTGGGCCTCAGCCTGGTGTTTGGACTCAAGGGATGCACCTGGGCTGGAGCAGCTTGGGGGTGGGGACCAGATGGGGTCCATGGAGGGAACCTGTGCTCTTCTTGCCCAGGGGCCTCTTCAGAGCTCTGTGCAGGTGACCTCACATCCTCCCATGAGGTTATTAACCCCATTTCTCAGTTGAGGAGGCTGAGGCCCAGTGAAGCGGAGTCAGGTCCTCCTCACCTGCAGATCTAACTGGAGCCTTGGTTTGCCCATCTGTGAAGTGGGTGCTGTTTGGCCTATCCTGCAGGCTGCTGTAAGGAGGCAACAGGAGAGGCTGAGTCCGGGGCCTAACCGGAGGCAGGCATGGGTGTCTCTCCACTGCTACCCAGGCCACTCTCATGAGGCTGCTCTTCAGGGGGAGAGGCTGCTCCTCAAATGTCCCTTTGAGGAGCTGGCCACCCCCCAACACACCCCATAATTGTTTGCTCTGTGCCATGCCCCATGCTGGAATCAGAGGTGGGTGATGGGGGTCAGCTTCAGGACCCCACTGGCTGGAGGGGGGCAGGGCGGGTCGTGGCCCCCCTCCACCCCCAAGTGGTCAGTGTGGTGGGAGAAAATGTAGGTGGTGAACGGATGGGACTTCCAGGCTGTCTCCTTGGCTTACTGGCTCCTCCTCGACCTTGCTGTCCTCCAGGACACCTCCCCTGACCACCAGGCTGGGGCTGGGGGCCCCAGCGAGCCCCCTTTGTCTCCTCCATGCCAGCTTAGGCCCTGGCTGAGGGTGGCTGGTCAATGCAGAGTCAGTGGCGTGGGTGTGGTGGCGGACAGGGAGAAAGCCAAGCGGGTGGGCTCCTTTTCCAGACAAGAGGCGGTTTGGAAGGTGAGGGGTTCCTGGAGGTGCCACGGGTGGGAGGCTCAGCAATGACCTCAGGGCACTGGGCAGTGTGTGCTGAGAAATGCTCACCAAAGCCCCGACTCGAAGCATTAGCCAGCTTGACTTCATGCCCACGTGGCTGGGAAGAGGTGCACACAGTCAGCCCCGAGCTGGTGTGAGCCCACCCTGCTCCCCGGTGGGGGGCCTGGGGAGTCTGCAGACACACAGGACCTGTGCTACTGGCCTTGGGGGCTCACATCCAGATGGGGACACTGGTGCCTCACTGGCTGGCAGACCCGAGCCGGGAGGGTGGGTCAGGCAGAAAGGGCACGGGCCTCTCCCGGTAGCATCTGGCTGGAGGGGCAGAGCCGGGAGCGGCTGGGGCTGTGGCTCCAGTGACTGGTGATGGTTTCCCCCAAGACCTTGGCCTTGCCTGTTCCCCAGAGGCTCCAAACCTCACTGTAGGCTGTAAACAGTTGGTGCACTGTGGTTTCTCCCCTTTGGCCAGCCCTGACCTGTGCCCTCTGTCTGGCATGGCCTCCCTACCAGCTGCCTGGCTGGGCCACCTCCACGCAGCCTCCCTCGCTGCTGTCACCTGCTGTCCGGAGTCCCTGGTACCCCTTGCTGCCCCGTGGGGCTTTTCCCAGGGCTGGCAGGTACAACAGGGCAGGCTGAGCTAGAGTCAGGAGGGCCTGGATTTCGAGTTTCTTGCCAGGTACCTAGTGCCTCGGCCCTCAGTTTCTGCATCTATAGAATGGGAGCAGCAAGGTGTGGGGTCAGTCACATGGGTGGACATTCAGAAGGTGTGCGGGAAACACCACCTCCCTCCTTCCAACCTGGACCGTGGCCATGGCTCTGAGCCTTCTTGTCGGCGGGCAGGAGGGTTCTCATCATCCGGGCAGTGGTCCTCAGCGGGGCTGGCATCTTTACGGTCACAGTATGGTTGGGACCTGGCTCTAGCAGCCAGTCAGGACTTACATTCTCCCTGACCCAGCAAACTGGAGAGCCTACTGTATGCCAGGCCCCGAGAGGCTGTGAGCAGGGCTGCCCGAGCTGGCAGTCACACATGCGGGATAAAGCTCACAGACGTGCTAGGAAGCTATGGGCTCGGCGTGGGGGCTGGCAGGCAGTGGGGAGGGCGGCCCCAGGAAGGGCCGGTGGGGGCCGGTGGGGGCCGGTGTCGGCCGTCAGACCTGCACCTGCCCTGCTCATCTCCCTGCTCATCTCCCGCCGGGGGTCCCCAGGCCTCCGGCGCCGCCGACCCCTCTCTGTCCTGGGTGCCTGGCCCGAGCATGGTGGAGTCCTGCATGGATGCTCAGGATGCAGGACTGTGGAACGTCACCGCAGGCCAGCAGCGGGGAGGTCCTTGTGCCCCGTGCTCAGGAGCTGTCTGCTGGGGGAGGGGCTGGGCCAGGAAGGTGGCTTCAGGGCCCCACTCTCCTGCTGGGTGACCCTTGGGGTGGGAGTCTTTGCCATAGTCTGCCAGCAAGTGAGGGCTGGACCCGATCAGGGACTGTCGACTGGGCTATCACCCCCAGTCACTGGGTGCTTTTTTCGGGGCACACACGTGTCCCTGAGGAGGTTCTGGTGCCTCCAGGCAGGGGGCACCGTTGCTGATGTGGGCGGATGGAAGGTGGGGAACCCGAGACTGCAGCCTAACTCAGATTCGGGGGAGCCACGGAGTGTTCTAGAGCAGGGGTGGTGGGATGGAGCAGAGCCGGTAGGGTCTGAGGTATGGTCCTAGAAGTGGGAGCATCAGGAGGACAGCTCCTACTGTAGGGGGTCTGGGGTCTTTGGTGCTTGGCTGGGGGCTGATATGCTGGGACAGGGCTCTAAGCCAAGGATGTCGGGATGGGTGCTGCGGTGGGCCTCCCCAGCGTCCAGGCCTGGTTGCCCAGAGCACACTTAGTCCATGACAGGTCACTGGCTGTCTGGCTTCAGGCCAGTTCTCCTTTGGGGGCTCAGTTTCCCCTTCCGCAGATGGGGGGCTCTGACCTGCCTTCTCCAGCTCCTCCGTCTCCACAGCCCCTCCTGGGAGCTGCAGGAGCCTGTTCCCACGGCCTCTCTGGCCACAGAGACCCCAAAGCCGGGGCTGGCCGAGCCGGTGGAGGCGGGCTGACAGGCAGGCTGCCCTGCCCTGTCCCCTTCCCATGGGACTGGTGCTCCCAGCCACTCTCCTGGCCCTGCGGCCCGTCTTGTGACTCAGGCTTCCTGGAAGAGGCGCGGGAGGGTCCGGAGGATTCCCCGCCACCCCACCCAGGGTTCCCGCCTGCCGGCTGCCTGTCCCATCACCGCCCCTGTGGCTACACGTGGTGGGCTTGACCTCTTCTTCAACTTTGCCCGCACCCCCAGAGGGTGCTCCTTTCTGTTGGTGCCCCGCCCCCATCGTCTGCTGGTGTGGGGACACGGGCCCTCCTCACTCTCTTGCCTGGACCAGGACCTGCCAAAGCCAACATTTCTCCTGCTTTCATCTCCCTGCCGGGGTCAGCTGCACAGCTCCTCTCGGGCTACTCTCTGGCCGGCTGCCCAGTGGCCCATCTGCTGGGAATTGCCATGTGGAACTCAGGGGGCGCCTGGGGGGGGGGGCCCGGGGCTCTCCACAGTCACCTCGCTGTCCCCTCCACATGGTCCTAAGGAGCCCAGAGCCATGGTCCCAGCTCTGCCGGGTCTCTCTGGGTGACCCTGGGCCTGCCCCTGTGCTTCCTGGGCCTCAGTTTTCTTGTCTGGAGAAGGGCACTTGGGGCACACCCTGGACCTCACGGCAGACTGGATGGGCCGGAGCCCAGCCGCTGCTTCCTGCCCTGCATCTGCTGTGTGTGACCACATCACACCAGGCTCTCCGCTTGCCCTCGCCAGGGGCCTGTGACCTGGGGAAGCGCAGCCCTTGGTGCCTTGGCTTCTCTAGGGGTCATGCTGGGCTCTCGGGCCCGGGTGGGCCTGTGCAGGGTGGGCAGAGACAGCACCACCTGCCCCGGGGCTCACATGCGGGGAGGGGCAGCATTCAACAGGGCCCTCACTACGTCGTTATGGTGTAATCCAGATGTAGTGATGTTCCTTGTAAGAATTCAAACAGCCCAGGCAATTTATAACTGCTGTGGGCTCCGGGCTTCTGGCCATCGGCTTGGTTTCACAGGAGCAGACTGCTCTGTGTCTCACTTGAAATGGGCCTCTCTCCTGATGGCACCCGTGGACCCAGGTCTCCGGGTCTGGATGGACCCACGTGTATTAGTCAGTGCCCACCCCCATTATCTCCATCTCGGCAGCTGCGTGGTCCGATGGGGAATGCAGGCGACTGGCCTGGCCTTGCTTCTGCCTCCCCGTGCCCCGTGAGGGCCTGCCCGGGCCTGAACTGGCCCCTGTTGGGCGATGGGTGAAGGCGGAGAGAGGTGGTCCTGACCCTGGGAGGGACCCATGGGTGAACAAGACCTGCAGGAGACAGCAGTCGCTTTCCCAGAGTGTGTGACCCTCCGACTTTGAGGCTGTGGTGGGCAGGGAGTCCGGGTGGCCTTCTGGGAGGAGGTGGCATCTGGCCTGGGCTTGAAGGATGTGGGCATCACAGTAGAGGGGAGGGGCTCCCAGGGCTCGGGGCCGGGGTGAACAGTGTCGCTGGGGCAGCTCCGTGGTCAGCCCTGCCCTAGACCCCCCTCACAGCCGTTTCCCCAGGTGGGCGCTGCATGTTTGGGGTGGAGGAACCCTGCTCGGGGTGGTGTGGTGGGAAGTGTGCTGGGATGGAAGGCAGCTGTGTCGTGCCCCATGCTCCCTCAGCCGGGCTTGTGTGGTCCTCTGAGTGGCCTGGAACCAGGGCTGTCTGTTCCTCATTTACAGACAAGGAGCCTCCAGGTGTGTGTGGGAGTGGGGGGTGGACCCCATCCCAGCCCAACCACCTGCTCACGCTCCCCTCTCTGGCCTCAGTTTTCCCTATCTCTAAAGTGGGGCTGGGATGACCTGCCCCTGCTGGTGGGGCGAGAGCCTGATAAAGGGGCAGAGAGGAGGTCCTGCCTCTGGCCTTTGGCTTAACTTGCCCGCCTGTGCCTCAGTTTCCCCTCTGTAAATGGGGATGGGAAACACTTTTGTGGGGATGTTGGGAAGTGTAAGAGGGGCGGAGGGGGTCCAGGCAGCCCAAGGCGCACAGTGGGTGCCCTGCTGATGGGTGACGCAGCCCCCCGCCCCCCTGCACCCGCTCTTCCATGACCTCGGCTGCTGGGATGTTCCCACGGCCGGGCAGCCGCAGGAAGCCATCTGGAGGCCTTGTTTACCCTCCCCCAGCCTCCCTGGCAGGAAGTCACCGGAAGGGCCGTCCCGAGGGGCCCCCAGCCTGTGAGGACAGCCAGTGGCCGGGGGGTCCCCAGTGGAGCGCGGGGGGCAGGGAGCACAGAGGCTAGACTGGGGCGGAGCTGGGTGCTCCCGGGCCCCCTGCGGCACGCAGGCTGGAGTGCAGATGGAGCTGTCCATCTGCACGTCCAGCCCGTATGACACCCCTTCCCCCCACACGGGCCTCAGACGAGGCGCAGCACGGCCATGGCCCATGAAGTCAGCCTCAGCCCTGGGTGGTCTGTGTGATGGTCAGGGGTGGGGTGGGGTCCAAGGAGCCATGGGAGGGTCCCCTAACCCAGGGGGCAGGGGAACAGGGTGCAGGTGGACGCTGTGGCCTCTGGGACCGTGGCTGAGGGGTGGGGCTGTTGCGAGGTGAAGTAGAGAGGTGGGCAGGGTCTGGGGGCGTGGATGGTGACAGTAGGGCTGGGGGTGGCCCTGAGACCCTGTTCTCTCCACCCTCCCCTTGGAGACCCTCAGATCAGCCTGCAGGTCTGGACACGCCTCCAGCAGGGTCAGCGCCCCTCGGGATGTGCCCAGCCGCCCTGGCATTTGCGGCGGCCCCGATGCCCACTGACTGGCCTGAGTGTGGCTGGCTCGGCCTGGGGACAGTTCCCACGGATGCTGCCAGCCGGGCCTGCCCAGCCTGAGGAAGGACGCTGACCCCAGCCGGCCCTTGGCTGCCTTGCGCCCGCCTGGCTTCCCGCTTTCAGGAGGAGCCTGGTGGGCTGGGGGTCAGACGGCCCTGCCTGGCCGGCCATGGGGAGCCAAGGGGCACCCCCGCCTGGTTGCTTCCTGTCCCCTCCATGTTCTCACTGCTTTCCCTCCCCTTTCGCTCCTCCCCCACTTTGGCAGGCTCTGTTGCAGGGTCCTTGTGGGCAAAGCCCTCCCTGAGAGTGTGCTGGGGTTTTGGGGGCAGGGTGAGTGTCTCCCCGACCCTTCCTGTGAGGAAGTGAGCGTGAGAACCAGGGCTCTGGGCAGGATCCCGGATCCAGGAGCACGCTGCTGGGAGGCGTGGCCATCAGCCAGTCCTGGGTGAGACTGGATCTTCTAGTGGCGCCCGTGGACTGAGGACAGGCGGCCGTGGGCCTGTCCCAGGAGGGTCACCGGCTGTTTCCGAGCGCGTCCTGCACTCCAGGCCCACCGGCCTGTGACGTAGCCACACAGCTGCCCTCCAGGTCTGCGCATTGCTGGCCTCGCCCCCTCCGTGCAGGGAGATACTAAAAAGTCTGTAAAGAGGTTGCTGCGGGGGCTGGGCCCTGGGCCTGCTGAGATGCCCTTACGATGGGAGAAGCTTGGAGAGGTGTGAGGGGCGCTGGGCATGGAGTCCAGAGCCTGGGGAGGCTGGCCTGGGGACAGGGGCTGGCCTCAGCTCCCCACACTGTTCCTGCCTGGGTGCAGTACCTTCTCTTGATGGTGCTGGACAAGGCAGGGCTCTGCATTCACCTCCCCTCTGCTGGGGATCTGCGTGGCCACTGTATCGAGGGTAGAAGATCCTCAGTGTTGGGTGATCCACTTGGGCAGGGGCTCCTCGACGGCTGAGAGCCTGTTGTGGTTGCTGGCACTGTAATTTGTGGGCGCCTGGCCCCCAGGGTCACTGCCTGGTTGCTGTGGCCAACTTTGTGGTCATGCCAGCAACTGAGCTTTTGTCCCCATGAGCTTGCTTGGACCCAGAGCACAGCCATGGAGGGTGTCCACTAGGTGTTCAGTAAGTGTGAGCCGGTGAGTGCGCCTCCAAGGAGGTGGGGTTTGGACGGGCAGATGGAGCCAGGAGGGAGTCCTAGGTAGGTGGCAAAGGCCTGGTGACAGCATAGGATGATGTGGGGACACAGAGAGCTCTTGGTACAGGGCACAGCAAGGGCAAAGGGCTGGAAGCAGGACCACACATGGCATGTCCTGGAAGAACAGGGAGGCAGGTGAGGCTGGAGCAGAGCAAGGAGGGGAGTCGGGGGGACCATAGCCCATGGGTGGGGCCTTGGGGGGTGGGGAGGGGAGTGGAGGGGACAGTAGCCCGTGGGCGGGGGAGACTTGGGCTTTCCTTCTGAGTGGTGTGGGTGCCATCAAGGGCTTTAGCCCTGAAGGACAGCGTCAGCTTAGGCGATACCAGGTAGGGAGTCGGGGGTAGGGTGGGGTACCCCAGATACCAGGGTGGGGGCTGGCTCTGGGTAGACGCTCCCCAAACTCTCAGTGACCTCAGGTGGTCCAGGCACTGCTGTCTCACTTGTCACCACCCATGGGGGCTTTCCTGCCCCCGTTGGGGATTCTGGGGAGTTTCTGTTTCCTCCTCTGTGCTTGATTCTGTGACACACCTCGATCTGGGGTTGCAGAGACCTGCCCCCCCGCCCCCCACCGTGGTGATTCTGAGAACCGGGGCCCACCAGAGCCTGCCTTCCCTGGGAAGCAGTTCTTACAGGTTCCCCTGAAGGCTGGGTCACCTTTCTGCTCCCTGCCCTTTCCTGCCTCCTGGCCTTTACTCAGGCCCTGACCTCTGCCCGGACCCCCAGCCCGTTTGCCCTTCTCAGGGGGTCTCTTAAGACAAAAGGGGGACCGTGTGTCCTGCAGTGTCCTACTGGGTGTGGTCCGGCAGGCCACCTGGGGCGATCCAGCCCTCCGGGGATGCCTGCACCTGCTGCTTACGAGCTGAACGTGGCCTGGACTCTGGGCAGTCCCACGCGCATGTGCCGTTTGTGACCGTTTGTGACCTGGTGGTCGCCCCGTAGCGCGTTGCTCGTCTCTGCTGTCCTGTCCTGTCTTGGAGCTCTGTCGCTGCGGGCTGGGAGCACTCGGTGCCTGGGCTTTGCCTCTGAACCAGCTTTGCCTGCTGCCGGCTCCCTCTCCAACGAATAAATCTCTGACCTGTGCTCACTTTGTGTGTGGTGGCTGTGTTTGTAACTTCTAAAGATGCTCTGACAAATCTTCCCCGTCCTTGAAGGCCAGCCCTGCCCAGCCAGCCTGGAACCCCGCAGGGCCCCCCCTTACCTGCCCGGCCCTCTGTCCCTCCCCGGCCTGCTCTGTGCCCTCAGCAGCCCGGTGTGCACTTGCTGGGCCCGGGAGGGGGCTGCCCACGTGCTCTCCCCCATGTTACCACGCCCACCCTCCTGGCTGGACCCCCAGACCTTGCCTCCCCCCACCGCCCCGGCATACCCTGTCTACCCTTCCCTGGGTTTCTTCTCTCACACATGGGTGCACGAGGGACCCGCTGGTTCTGCTAAGAAGGACGTAAGCCCCCTGCTGCTGCGGTACATGGGGGTTCTGGAAGCATGGGTGCTTGTGGGTATCCAGCCTTGCTCTCTGGTGCGTGCAGTCCCTGTGGGTGGAAGGGGGACAGGCCTGCGCGTGACCCAGCTGCCCGTCAGCCGAGCATGGTCTCCACGTAGTGGACTGGGTTCTCAGCCATGAAGGGGCTGCAGTCCTGACCCCGCGACAACGTGCATGACCCTCAGAAGCGCAATGCTGAGTGCGGGGAGCCAGACACTGAAGACTGTGTGGTGCATGATGTCACGGACGTGGCAGATCCGTGGAGATGTACTCCGTAAAGGGCTGGGTGGGCGGCGGGGTGGGAGGGCAGGGGAGGACCGCAAGAGGTGTGGGGCTGCTTGTTGGGGTGATGGGAGTGTTTTGGAATTAGGTAGTGGTGATGAATGCACATCACTGTGAAGATGCTAAAAAACACTGAAGTGTATACTTTAAAATAGTTACAATGGCAAATGTCACCTTGTGTGAATTTTCTCTCAGGAAAACAATGTTGCCAGCTCCCCACTCAGCAGAGTCTGGCCTGAGCAGGCTCTCGTTAAAGTCTGCAAAATAGGATTAGCCCAGCTCTGCCCCAGGTGGCCTGCATGTAGGAGCTTAGAGAAGAGAGTGAGGTGGTGCTCCGATGCGGAGGGGACTCAGTGAGTTTGGGAACCCAGAGTGGGGCCGGCCTGCCTTCTGCGCAGTGTGGGGCATTGGTGAGTTTGCCGGAGCGTAGGGCAGGCTTCGGACAGGTCTCTGTTCTTGTGCAGTCTCCTGCCCTCCCTGCTTTGTGACCCCCACCCCCATGGGTGTGGCCCGTTGTCCTATCTGTGGGGGGGCAGTCTCGCTGGTCTCCTACCGCTGGGGTTCCGCACAGCACAGTGGGGTGCGAGCTCGGGCCGTGCAGCCACACACGGGGCTCTGCACCTTGGGTCTTGCCCTGTCTGGGACTCACGGAGCTGATGAGGGGTCAGATGAAGCGGAGTGGGCACAGGCTCGGTCACCTCTAAAGCGCACCCCTTACCCCATTCTGTCGCTATACACTTTCCGGTTGACGTTTGCCTTGCTGGGGCTGGCGAGGAGGGGCTGCCGTGCCTGCTCACTCACCCGGCTCTGCTGGTGTGAAGAAGGTGCAGCCCCAGGGCCTCCTGACCAGCAGCAGCGCTACCGAGTCCTGGCCCGGCTCTGCCAGAGGACGCCTCTGAGCTGCATGTCCATCGGGCTTCCGAGTGGCCCTGCTGTGGCGCTGCCCAGGGGGACGGAGTTCCCGGGCCCCGGGGCTGTCCTCAGGGCCCTTGAAACTAGGAGTGCTGTGTTGGGCAGCCCCGGGGAAAGGGGGTTGGAGGCGGCTGGGAGCCCCATGCTGCGCCCAGCGCGGTCTGCCTGCTGGCCTGGGGGCATGGTCGGACCTCCTGCCACCCCTGCTGGGTGCCCACAGTGATGCCCAGGGCTTCCCGAGGGAGCCGGGTGCAGACCTCGGCTGGAAAGTGCCTCGGCCCCTCATACATTGCTGGGAGGTTTCTGGTTCCGCCTGGGGGGTCATCAGAAGCCCCAGAGAAGAGGGGTTTCCCTTGTGTGTGATGGTCCCCCAATTCCTCCTCTGGGAGCTGGGCAGATGCTAAGGGTGGACAGTGCAGGTGACCCGGGTCCTGATGCCCAGCTCCCCAGGATGTGCCATGCTGGGGCCTCTGCTGCTTCTGTCTGGCAGCTCCGATGGTGGTGGCGGGGCTGCCGAGGGGGCAGCATGGCTGGGTGCTTCGTGGGTGCCTGGGAGGGGTGCCTCCCCTCCCGTGGCTGGCACCTTCTCACTGCCTGCTCAGCCTAGGCGTCCGGCCTTGCTGTCCTCACGGCAGGTGATGGCCGTGGCCAGGAGCTAATCCGGCCACCCTCAGGTCACTGTTGCCACACATGACCAACATGGGGGAACCATGCCAGGGACTGGGGGTCGGGGGTCACCGTGGCCCGGCCTGGGCTCTGCCTCCATCTCTGTGCGATGGTCACTGCACTGACAACCAGCCAGGCTCAGAGATGGGCCGAGCCACATAGATGAGCAGGCCAGGAGGCTCTCCCACCCTCACGGCTGGGAGGCTGGGGCCTGGGGCTGACCCCACCTGGTGTTGCCAAGGTTCTGTGAGGTGCCCTCTTTGCTGGTGCCTGGTGTCAAAAACATTCTGGAAATGTGCTGCTGGCTGCCCTCCACCCCAGATCGTTGCACGTATAGAGGAATAAAGGCTCTGGGACATTTTGCAGGAAAGGAGCCCCTTCAGTTTCTCAGGGAACCCCCTGGGAGAATCAGCATCCTGAACGTGGGTCCTCCTGCAGGGCTCAGAGTCCTGTCAGAGTCCCTGTGAGTGTCTGGCACAGAAGAAGCATTCAAGGGGCTCAGGCAAGGCTGCTTGGAAGGGAAGTGTTCTTCCAGTCCCCAGGGGAACAGCCATCCGCAGCTCCATGAAGGAGGAGCTTCCAGTGAACCCATCTTAAGCATGATCAAACTGAGGCACAGAGAGGTTGAGGGATGTGCTCAGCATCACAGAGCTTGCCATGGGGGGACCAGGATGGGGACCAGGCCAGACTCCCAAGCCGGTGACCCTCTAGGAGTAGTCACAGCCTGAGCGAGAATGTGGGGCAGAACCACCCCTGGCTTGGAGTGACGGGAGGGAGCTGCCCCCTCCTGCTGGGCTCCTAGAGACCCTGCCTGGCCTGGGTTTGAGGGTATGCTCCGCCTCAGAGTCTCCCGCCGCCTCTGGGCCTCAGGTTCCGTGGGTTGGATGGCCACTGGCACCCACGAGGTTACGACCTTGCAGGGTAGATGCAGTGTTGGGACGGGGGCCCATGGCAGGCCTAGCGCTGGCCTCCCCAAGGGCCTGGGCCATCAAACTGTCCCGGGCTGTGTGTGCTCAGGGTTCGAGCTGCTGAAGGGCAGGAAGCAGAGCCCCTGTTGTTGTTTCAGAGATGGGACACGGTTCTCCGTCCGCCCAGGGGTCCCGCGTGGGCTGGGCGCTCTGCGATGGCCCGTTGGTGCCAGTGGGGGCCCACACGGAACCCTCACAGCAGCGGTGCTGGAAGAGAGGAAAGGTAGCAGCGTGGGGCGCCCCACCACCCTGGGGGGCCTGTGGGTCCCTCCACTGTGTGTCCTGGATGCAGCGACCTACCCCTCTTGTGCTGGTTCTTTGGGGGCGCCGGGGGGCTGTGTCTGGCTGCCAGGCTGGCCCAGAAATAGCTGTGACGTTCCGCACCCAGCTTGGCAGTGCCCGGGGCCGAGAGGCCTACGTGCGCCTGGCTGAGTCCTCACAGGGCGGTGGGGCCGGTTATTTTGGACGTGGCCTCCCGAGGCCAGGTCAGAGCTCTTTCCCGTGGCTCCTGAAGGCCCCTCTGACGTGCGTCCACCAGGGCCTTGGCCAGCAGCCCTGGCCACCTCCGTGATCTTGCGCCCCCTTCCTGCCCGCCTGACCCCCAGCAACCCTGTGCGCTGGGCGCAGGCAGGGGCAGGGTTCCCGGAGACTGATGTAGGCGCTGGGTGACAGGGCTTCCAGGACCCCTGAGATCTATTGGAAGGCCCGGGCCTCAGTTTCCAGATCAGGGATTGTTTTAAGGAGAAAATACATAGGAAGGGCCCACCCTGGGCTGGCTCTGAATATTGGCTCAGCCTCTCATAATTGTGTGGCCTCGGGCAAGTCAGTGACTGCATGGCCAGGGTCTCAGTTTCCTTATCCATGAAATGGGCTGATGGGGGCCTTCAGGACTACGTGGAGGATCAATGTGGGGAGGGGCCTGTAAGTGCAGGGCTTTAGCTTTCCCTGCTCTGCACTACTGGACGTGTCCCTCGGGTGTGCGAGGAGCAGTGAGCTGAGCAGTGGCTGAGCGAGGACCTGGGTTCCAGCTGGGCCGCAGTCTCCTCTTCTCCCAGGCTTCTGGATGTGGTGGTGAGCAAAAATGGCTACCACGCCCATGATGCCCCGGGGTCCAGTCCCCCGGGGGCTACTAGCTTTCTGGGCAGCTGCTGACTGTGTCCTGCCATGGGTCCAGAGTGGCTGGATGGGCACGGGGCACCGGCTGCTCTGTGGGCAGAGCCCCCTCCCCTGAGGGTGCTGGGGTGGGGTCCTATCCTGCTTCCCAGTTGGGATTGGGGCACACCAGGGGCAGCAGGGAGGGGCTGTGCCACCTGTCTGGGGCAGGCTGCATACTGACGCCCCCCCCAGGCTTCCCCCAGGGCCTCCTTCTTACCCCCCCGGGGGACCCTGACCTTGCGCTGTCTAGGGTCTGAGGAGGAGCCAGAAGCCCCTCCTCCACGGAGAGAGGACTCAGGCAGGTACAGCGAATGCAGCCAGACACTGGGTGTGTTCCGTACAACAGGCTGAACTGGGGCCTCCCCACCCCTGCCCCCCAGGCCACGTGAAAACTCCGTGGGCACCGGGGGGTGGGCACCTCGCGGGGGGGCCGTTCTTGTTTTCCCACCTTGCGAGGGTCTGTTATGTCCACATTGCGCAGGTGACTGAAAAGGCCCAGAGCGGTGAGAAGATGCGCCCAGGGGCAGAGGCAGCCGCAAGGGAGGCCTTTCTCAGCCGTCGGGGAATCCCAGTGTGCACCCCGTGGGGCCTCCCGCTGATTTTGGTGGGCAAGGACTTGAGCAGCCTCCTCTGGGAGGTCCCACGGACCGTCCTGGAGGCCCATGCCACCCCCCCAGTTCTCTGAGGACCCCAGGTTCCTTCTGCCCTTTGAGGGTCCTGTGTGTGTGTGTGGCACGGAGGGGTTGGGCTCCGCCTGGTGGACTGGGGGTGCCCTGGGCTTTCGGGATGGCAGGGACTGGGGGCCTCCTCTGGGCCTCCTGGGGGCCTCCACCTTCCTGGCAGGGGCTTGAGCTGAGGGCCTGGTAGGTGCAAGGGCCTCTCAGCGGCCATTAGCTCCAAGCGGATCCGTGAAGCTCCCTGCCCTGCTGGGACGCCGTGCCCATTCTGGAGGCTTGGGGGCATGGTGTCAGGAGTCAGTGCCAGCCCAGTGAGGCCCAGGGGGAAAGCACTGGAGACGGTGGGCGCAGGCTAGGGCAGGCTTTAGAAGCTCTTCGCCCTGTTAGAATCCCGGAGTCTAGGAATTCCCAACCCAACACCCTATACTCCAGAAAAATGGGCTGTAGGCTGGAAGCTGCTGCCAGATAACCAGACCTCTGGGACTGGGGCTCTACAGGCGGGGAGGCTGGGGGCAGGGGATGGCCCCTGGGGGCACGGGGACACAGCAGGCCTGCAGAACACTGCTTCTAGCCGCCCAGGGTCAGCCTGACTGTGTGTGCTAGTGCAGGTGGCGTGGGGAGTGGGGGCGCCTGGGAACCTGCCTATCACCAACGGTGCAATTTTGGACACACAGATGAGTCCAGCCGGGTCCATGCTGAGACAGGAGGGCTGGGGCCCGGGGAGGGGCAGTGATGGGCCCAGGGCCCACAGCGGGAGGCTCCACCCGAGGGCTCCCACCTGCTGGGTTCCAAGGCAGGACACCTGTTCTCTCCCTCCGTGTGAGGTCCCTGGCCATGTGAGACTTTTGTGGTCTGGCTTACGACCTGGGCAGGGTCCTGCCAGGCCCAGTGGGAGATGGGGCATGGACCAGAGGACACGGACGGTGTGGAGGGCCACCGGTGGGCATGGTGGTGCAGGGGAACGGGGTCCCCACCCTCTTGGCACAGGCGTCTGGTCTGGACCCCGCTCTTGTGGCACAAGTGAGTGTGCACATTGACAGAATTGCCACTGGGCTGTGTCCACACGGGTTCTCAGTCGCACTGGGTCCTGTCCGAGCTGCCGACTTGGCAGGTTGTCCTGAGCCATCTTGTCTTCTCGGCGGGCCTCGTGGTCCACTCGTGTACACTGACCCTCTGAAGTTTGTACCCTCCCTTGGGGAGATCTGAAGGGGACTGGACTGCTGGGTGGGCCCAGGTGGATGTGGCCTCTGGGACTGGTCTAGAAGAGAGGGGCCGGGAAGTGGAGGGAGGGCTGCTGGGGTGAGGAGAGCTTCGTGCGGTGGGGTGGGGAGAGGTGGGAGGGAAAAGGGCAGCCAGATGGAGGGCAAGGCAGGGACAAGGGACAAATGACAGAGGCCAGGTGGCAGGTATGTGAGTCACAACACCTGGCAGAGGCTGCAGTAGGTGCTGTGGACCAGCTGGGTGGCTAAGGAGGGCTCTGGGGCCTGGCCAAGGCACCGGGGAGCCACGATGGGTCTGAGCCTGGGCAGTGGGCCACTGGGAAGGGCCTCAGTCTGGGGCGGGGTGGCTGGTGGGCATCTGGCAGGTGCCTGGTGGGAACGGGGAGGGGGCGCTGTGGATGGGGGGGTGTCGGGGCAGGGGTTGGTGGGGTTATGGGGCAGCCGTCCGGGTGGCCGGGGGTAGAGGCCCCTCCTGCAGCTAGAGATTGCCCCCTCCACCTGATGGGGAGCAGGCCCAAGCATGGACTTCCTGGTGGCCTCTCTGGGCCAGGCTGGCCTGAGATACCACCCCCACCCCCATCCAGGGTCTGGGGAGAGGGCTCTATCCAACCTGGTGCCATCCCCGCTAGGGCAGCATCCTGGTGGGAGGAGGGACGAGTGACCCTGGCCCTCAGGGGCGGGAACAGCCCCTCCCCCACTGGTAGGGTTCCCACTTCCTTAGTGCTTTTGCTGGGCCTTGGGGCCCAGGCTGGGGTGGGATGGGCTCACTGGCCTGTTAGCTGGCTTCCCTGGCTTCCTTGTGGAGGAAACTGGGACAACAGGAAGAAGTGAGGGCTGGGCTTGCAGGGGGCCCTGGGGAAGTGTGGGCAGCTCTCTGGAGCCCCAGAGCAATCCGGGGAGGGCACTGGGGGGCTGCTGAGGGTGGGGGCAGCCTGGAGAGGGCTAGGTTGCTTCTGTGTGGGTGGGTTGGGGTAGTCCGGGTGGCGGGGGGTAGAGGCCCCTCCTGCAGCTAGAGATTGCCCCCTCAGCAGGGGAAAGGTCCGGGAACCCCCTTCCCAGTCTGCAGCAGGCAGTGGGGGGACAGGCCAGAGAGCTGGGAAGCCCTAGGAAATCCCCCTGACCCTCTACTCTGCCCTCCTCAGCAGGGGAAAGGTCCTGGAACCCCCTTCCCAGTCTGCAGCAGGCAGTGGGGGGACAGGCCAGAGACCTGGGAAGCCCTAGGAAATCCCCCTGACCCTCTACTCTGCCCTCCTCAGCAGGGGAAAGGTCCGGGAACCCCCTTCCCAGTCTGCAGCAGGCAGTGGGGGGACAGGCCAGAGACCTGGGAAGCCCTAGGCTGTCCCCCTGACCCTCTACTCTGCCAGTTGCCAGGCTGGGCCTCGGCGCCTCGGATTCTCCGGGCTGGCTCTGTGCCCGCCCCTCCTACCCCCTCCTGGTCCCCTCGCCTGCCCCCTCCCTCCTCCACTCCCTGCTCTGGCTGCCTTTGGATACAGGGCCCTGGGGACTGTCCTGCCTCCTGCAGCCCCAGAGTCAGGCCCTGTGGGGGAGGGGGGCTCTCCTGCCTGCTTCCCGGGATCAGGGTGCTCGCCTCAACCTCAGGCCCGTGTCCCAGCCGCACTTCCCTGCTGCCAGGCAGCCCTGGGAGGCGGGAGTGCAGTGGGAGCCAAAGGCTGGGCGGCGGGATCCTTCTGGGGCTGCCCCAGCCTGCCCCCGCCTCCCGCCCGGCACAGTTTACCGGCGATCTGGGGCCTTTGACGCGGGAGGGCGGGCAGCCGGGTGGGGATAAAGCTGGGCGGGGGCGCAGCGCCCCGGGACTCCCGGACCAGGAAGGCGGGTGAGTGTCCGAGTGCTCCCCGAGGCTCCTCCGGGTCCAGTGGGGGTGGGAGGTGTGGAAGGTGGGGCTGGCGGGAGGCCTGGGTGTGGCCACCCCTGGGGCAGACCTCAGAGGGGGTGGGCAGGGGTTCCCAGGCCTTTCTGCTCACACTCAGCTCAGCTGGAGCCTCAGGGGCTTCCTCTGTCAAGTGGGGCCGAGGGGGCGGGGGGGGGGGTGTCCCGGGGATGGAACCTTCTCCTTCCAGAGCCCCGACTGGACTCTCCTCCCAAGCTCACCGATATTGCTGTGTGGCCCGGCCAGGGGTCCGGGGGAGGGTCACTGGAACTGCTGGCTGGCTGCACTGTTGAGAGGCAGCGGGGTGGGGGGTGGGTCTGGCCTGCCTCTTCTGCACGCCCCCCAGGGTCGGGGGGATACGCAGAGCCCCTCTGTGCCCTCGTCTTCTCTTGTGAAATGAGGCTCGTAACATAGTGACCACATAGTTGATCATTTATTGTTAGCAGGGGAGTGAAAGGAGGTCCTGTGGGTGATCACACCATGACAGCTGCTGTGAATGGGGCCCGTCCCCGGTCACCTGGTCATCAGGGGCCCTTGGCAGTGCTGCGGGGCTGCAACCAGCCCGTGGGACCTGTGGTTGGCATGGCCACTAGCTGAGGTGCTGATTTTGACCACACCCTCTGCAGCTCGGGGCGGACCTGCACACCCACACTCTCCTTTGATTTTTACAGCACCGTGCTGTAGGGGCACCGTGCTAAACCCCCTTATACAAAAGGGGAGCTTCAGGGACGTAGAAACCCCTCCCCAGCTAGTAAACGGAGGAGCTTAGGGTCTCCTGGATCCTAAGAGTCTTTAGGCTCTGTCGGAAAGCAGGTTTTCCACAGGTGGTAACTGCCTGTACTATTATTTATTGTTGGTAAACGGCAGCTTAGACCGCCACGGTCTGTTGTCTTGGGTTTTAGTGACCCCCTTGAAGTATCTGTGGCTTTCTGGTGGGATCATAATTGTGTGCAAAGCAAGAGTTGCTGGGCTCTCAGTTGAGGGCCTGGTGGCTCTCCTGGGGCACAGTGGCGGTATTTGTGGCAGGGCCTTCTGGCATCTCCTTCGGCTGCTCTGAAGGCCTTGTGTTTATTAAAACCACCCCGGGCCCGAGCTCTGAACAGGTGAAGTTCGCCTGATTCATCGTGTGGAAGGGAAGAAGGAACCCTGGGCTGAGGAGCAGGACACCAGGTTTCCGGCCGCTCCGCTCCCCATCTGTCCGGCCTCCGTGGAGAGTGGGGCTCTGGTCTTTGGCCTCAGGTGGGGGTGCGTGTGTAGAGGTGGGGGTGTTGGAGACATGGGGCAGGAAGTGGTTTCCAGAGTGGCAGCAAGAACAGACGGTGGTGAGCACTGTTCTCGAGGGGCTCGTGGAGGGTCCGATGCCTTTCCCGACTTGGGGGCCCATGCCATATCCGTGGGGTGGGGCCTGCATCTCTGCCCAAAGGCCACCTTTCTGGAGAGCCGCCTCCAGTCTTGTTTCTGTCTGATGCAGTCCATTGCCTGATTATTGTGGGTCCCCACCACTGACCCCCACTCCAGGTGGTGGGCTCCCTGATGGTGGGGTCATAGGGGTTCACTCACCCCTGACCCCAGTGCTCTCAGCATGGGACCCAGAGCAGAGAGGGTGCTGGGTAGGTACACATAGGAATGAAAACTCAGTGGGGAAAACCCCAGCAGTGAGGGCATCCAGGAGGGCTTCCTGGAGGAACGGGCGGGGGCGGTGAGGAGTGTCTGGGGGCATTCTGGACACCGACTAAAGGGTGACTGGAGGCATGAATCCCACAGGCCTCTCTCTATCTCCTCCTACCCTTGAGCTGAGGGTAGGAAGGACAGGGGCCAGTGGGCCAGGCTGGGAAGTCAGAACTTGGCTTGGGGCCATAGGGAGCCACAGGTGATGTGTGAGCCACAGCCGCGTGGGGCCACCATTGTATGTCCGGGTCTCACTGTCGGGGGCTGGGGCGCTCACCAGGTGGGTGGGTGGCGGACATGGACCCTTGATGGCGGGTTGGGTCTGGGGCTGGAGGTGGCACGTGCACTCACTTGAAACCTGCACTGAATAGCCCCCTGTGTCTCTTGATGCCCACCCTGATGAGGAGAGCAGGGTGGCTGGTCGGAGGAAAGAGAAGGGGAGACCCCTGAGACCTCCAACCCCGGATGGGGGAGCGGGGTGTGTGGGTGTCCTTCAAGGGCAACCCTGTGTCCCCCAGTTTGTGTCTCAGGTGGGGTCTGAACTGGAGCCTGAGGAAATGGGCTGCAGGGGTGCAGGGGGCAGGCAGTCCGGTGGAAGGAAGGGCACAGTCAAGGCAGAGGGCGGGAGGGCCCAGTGGGCGTCCGCTGCTGTGGGGGGTCCGGCGGGAGCTCTGGGAGGGGGGCAGTGCTCCCCAAGGCAGGAGTTCTAGCAGGGTGAAACCAGAACCCTGGTCTGCCAGCCTCGGGGGTGGCCCAGGTGTGACCCAGGCAGCCCAGAGACGGGTGGAGCCGGGAAATGCTGCATCTGACTCCCGTACGTGACAGCTTTGGAAACGAGGCACAGGACGGCATGAGGGATGGGGTGAGCCCTGGCTCAGTAGCGCTGCCTGCATCGGGGGCACCCATGGGGGGCAGTCTGGGAGGTGGCTTCTCGGGACGGGGGTTGGAGGGGTGGCTGGCAGCCCCATCTGGGGGGTGGGAAAGGGTGGAGCCTTTTGCCTGTCCGGTGATTGCTTGCCCTGCGTCTCTGAGCTTAGCCCGGGGAGATGCTCAGTGTTCGTACATGGGATGAACGCGTGAAGGCACGAACACATGCCTCGTTCTCCTTCCCCCTTGGTGGGAGTGCTGAGGGGTCTGGAGTAGGAGCGGGGCACACGGGTGCAGAAGGCGCTCGGAGCCAGGGCTGAGGCCGGGGTGAGGGCAGTGTCCTGGTCGGCGGTGGGTGGGTGGTGGGGCTTCCGACAGAGGTGGGCATCCCGGGGGTGCAGTCCGCTCACGTGCCGGAGCAGCTGGATACGCCGTGGCCATTGTGTCCCCGTGTGATGTCGCAGGCAGCCTGGCCCGCAGGAAGGGCTTGCAGGGGCTGGGGGGCCGGGGAGACACCCTAGCCCTTGGCCACCAGCTGGGTCTGCGGCGTGGCAGAGGGGCACAGCTGCAGGGCACTTGGCCCCACTGTCCCATGGCCGCAGAGGCCCCGTGCTCCGGCCCCCTCATCACCTGCTGTCCCTTTGTGCCCGTGACACCCCAGCAAGGCCGGCCTTGTCGTGTCTGGTCACAGGTGGCGTTGGGTATGCCCCGGCCTCTGAGCCGGGGCCGGGCCCTGACTGTCCAGCTTGGTGCTGTCCTGGGAGCAGCACTGGCACCCCCCCCCCCGCTGTCATTCCGTGTCCCCTCTTCCTGCCCTGCATGTCCCTCCTGCCGCGGGTGCCCCTGAGCGGAGGGCCCAGGCCCGGCCGGGTGAGCGGGGTGGGGCTGACAGCCGCTGCAGAGTGGCACCCGTTACCAGCGAGGTTCTTCTGGTGCCTGCTGGGTGGGTGCTGTCCGGGCTGGGGGGGGGGCCTCGGGCTAGGCCTGGCGGGCTCCCAGTGGCCACGGGCTCCAGGGCCCCCCGGGGGGCCTGGTCTGGCTCACCCGGCTGCCTGCCTCCTGGAGGCCTGCAGCCTCCCCTGTGCTTTCGGGGGTGCCCGCCCGCCCGTGGGTCTCCGGTGGAGCTGTGGCCCACCCAGGCAGCGCTGGTGGCTGACGGCACGCCAGGGTGGCCTTGGGGGTGGGCCGCTTGGTTTGGCGAGTCAGCACCACTCCCCACCCCCCGCCTGGGGGGCACCATTAAAGCCACGGGTGTGGCGGGGCGGCCCGTGCGGGGCCCGAGGGGCAGTGGCCGTGCCTCAGAGAGCCCGCTGGCGGCGCGGTCCTCCACCCCGAGGTCCCGGCGGGTGCAACAGGTGTCCGCCCCAGTGGAAACCGAAGCCTGCTGGCCACAGCTCTGCTTCCAGGTCGTGGCCTGGGTGCCCCGTGACTGGCTTGGAGCTGGAGCCAGCTTGGAAGGTGGCTTTCCTCCCTGGCAGTGTCTCCATCTGCAGGGGAGGCCACGTGCCCCAGAGAGGGCAAGCCCTGGCCCCAGGTCGCCCGGGGAGTCAGGGCAGCTGGTCAAGCCCCGATGAGGTTCCAGGCATCAGTAGCGCGCTGGTCTCCCCGCTGTCCAGCTTCTCCAGGGGAAGACTTACCCCGATCGCCCGAGCCTCCAGCTCTGCCCTCGGTGCTGCCCGCTGTGCTGGCTTGATCTGCTCGGAACCCTTCTTCCTGCTGGTCCCCATCCCAGCTGCGGGCACTCAGCGGGCACTGGAGGGAGGCCCTGATGACTCAGGGAGCTGCCTGGAGGCAGAGAGGTGCTGCCAAGGAGTAGTAAGCTCCCTGTCACTGGAGGTGTGCGAGCTGGGGGATTGGGTGGCGGAGGTGACCTTCAAGTTCCCTCTGGACCTCAGGGGCTGAGATCCTGTGATGGGTTCCGGACATTTCCCAGATCTGGACCTCTGCCCAGAACGCTGGGTCATTTGTTCCTTCCATAAACAAGTGGGGAGCCCTCCTGGTGCCAGACCCTGTGTGGAGGCAGGGTGGAATCAGCAGCCTCTGCGTCCCTCCTTTGGGACATGCCTTCCCTGGGCTGGGACACTCTGCTCTGAAGGGCGTGTGGCTGGAGGGAGAGGGGACAGGCCAAGGGTGGGGGGAAGGGAGGTCGCTGGGCTTGGCCGGTGAGGGGGGCCGCACCTTCAGTGCTGCTGGCTACAGGGCGGGAGGGCGGGAGGGCTCTGGGAGGGCTTCCTGGAGGATCAGGGTGGGCTGGGCCGGCTCAAGGCTCCCCTCCTGGCCCCCCCACCAAGCCGTGTGTAGACTTGGGCTCGCTCTGGGAGGATTCCAGGAACGGCTCCTGCTTGGATAAAAATAGACTTCTCCGAAGGGCTTGGGGTCTTGCCAGCTGCAGCAGGTGCCCCCCAGGCCTGGTGAGAGCGGGTGCCCCAGGCAAGGGGGGGACAGTGTTGCTGGGGCCCAGGTCTACAGCCTGAGCAGCACGGTGTGCTCTATGCCTTGGGTGCAGTATCAAGGAGCTCGATGGGAAACTTTTACCGTGTTTGGATGAGGAAAGAGACTGGGGTGGTAGAAGCAGCTTGCCCAGAGGTCCTTCCTTCCAGAGGGCCAGGGTTGGCAAGAGCAGGCTCTTTGCGGCTCAGCAAAACCGTCCAAACTGTGGTTCTTCTACTTCCTGGCTGTGTAACTTGGGCAAGTCACTCAACCTCTCTGACCTGCTGTTTTGTCAATACAATGTGGCCAATGTGTCTTGTTCATGGGATGCAGCATCGGAGGGGACAGGCCCTCTGAAAGTGGTCAAGGGGGGAGGTTGGTGGTCACTGAGTGTCCAGACATGGACACCAGGGAGATGCTGCTGGAAGTGGGGAGCTAAGAGCACACTGGGGTGGGCATCCTGGCCCGAAGGCCATGTTGGCGCCGGACGGAGGCACGAGGAGATGGGCAGGCCACCTGGCCTGGTGAGGGTGGGCCTGTGGGTGGGGCTCCGGCGGGGCCTCCTTCCTCCCTGCTCACCCAGTTCGCCGGTGTGAGGACGCGCGGGTCACAGGCAGGGCTGATGTTCTCTGGGTGTATGTGTGGGGAGAGCCTGGGAGGGGGCCGTGTTCTGGGCTGGGCCCCTGCCAGCACACCCCGGCTCCCCCCGGCCCTGCGGCTCTGACTGCTGATTGCAGGGGCCAGGCTGGCTGGCTGGGAGCTGGGCTTGGAGCGGGTTCCCAGGAAGGCGAGGCCTCCTGGGACCCTGTGTACTGGGGGCTCTATCCACCCTGCTCCACCTCTCTTCCGAGGGCCTCGGGGCTGGCCCGGGCAGGTGCAGCATTGACTGTGATGCCAGGCTCCACTCTTGAGGCTCATCATCTGGGGGGCACTTGCGTCCTTTACATGGTGCTCCCAGGAGGCAAAGCCAGGACCCTGCTGGTGGCGTTAGGCCCAGACCCTGGGGACGGTTCTACCTGGGAGCATCCCAGAGGGCCTCTTGGTGAGGGTGAGCGGGATGTGGAGACAGCTCCCTGGGTGACCCTGTGCGGGCTCCTGGTCTCAGTGACTCAGTCTCCCCGTCTGCACATAGCAAGGGGTGCGCAGGATGACGGCGGCCTCCCCCAGCCGTGGTGAGGATTCAGTGAGGGCCAGCAGTGTCTGGCACACAATAACACACAAGAAGGTGCTCAGGAGTCCTTGGGCGTGAGGCTGGAGAGCTGGGCAGGGGTCTAGCAGGCCAGGTGAGGTGCTGGGCACTCACCCGGTGGGTGTCGGCCTCCGCAACCCACCTGCACAGGGACAGCCCCTTCTCATTGGCAGCCTGGAGAGTTCTTCCTGCAGGCCTTTGCCTGTGCTGAGGTCCCCCCAGCACCCAGCCCTGGGTAGGCCCCCTCCTGCAAGAGGGGACCCTGCGGAGCCCCAGAGGGTGCTGGGGAGGGCGTGCACAGGGTTGATGGGCTCCTGCTCCGACAGGCAGAAGGCAGAAGGCAGGCGCCTGGGCGGCAGGGCCCCGCCTCTCGCCATGGTCTGTCGCCCTCCCCTCTTGCATTTCCCCTTCCTCCTGCTGCTTCCTCTCCCCTGCCCGGCCCTCCGCAGCCCCTTTGTTTGCCTGGGCGCGCTGGCCGGCCTGCGGTTATATTTAGGTGGCAGGTGTGGGAGCCACAAGCCCGGTGGCCAGCCGGGCACCGGCCATCCCGCCCACGTGATGCCCGGTCGCTATAAATAGCTCCTGGGCCACGGGGCCGCCAAGCATCCCAGGGAGGCCGGCGTGCCCTGCGCTCTGGGTCTCCGCCCCGGCCCCCCGCCTGGCCCCGCATTGATGGAGGCGGCGGTGGGACGCCTGTGCGTGTGTGCGTGAGCGAGTCGGGGTGAGCTGGGGCGGGTGTGGGCCGGGCGAGTGGGGAGGACCTCAGCCTCAGCCCGGGGAGGGGGCTGCACCCCTGGAACCAGCCCCCATGCGCCTTGGGGCTTACGCAGCACGGGATGTGGTGGCCCCCACCTAAGACCCCACACCAGCTGCTGGGTCCCAGCCCTGCCCACGGTGCTCCTACACCCCTGCTTTACCTCTCCTGGGACCTCAGGGAGCTGTAATCCTCGGCAGCTCCCCAGATCATTGCAGGGGCCTGGGTCAGGAGGGGCTGGCCCTCTCTGAAGCCCTGTGGGTTCAAACAGGCTATGACCAGGAATGCGGGCTACAGCCTCCCTGAATCTGGATTTCCCCCTTACAAACTGGTGTTGAGTGTTGTCTTTGCCTCCTAGACTTGAGATTGAGGAAACCCACAGAGTCTGTCTGGTCAGGGCCCAGAGAAGGTCCTGCTGTCTTTCCCTGCCTGTTTACTGATCTGCAGACAGGGAGGACTATGGTCCCCTAACGGGGTCTCCAAAGGATGGCTGCTCTGGACACAGCAGAGGGTTCAGTGCCTGCAGGTGGGAGGAGGCTGGCTGGGGTCCCAGGAGCTGGGTTATGGGGCCCTTGGCAGGAAGGCCAGAGGGGACACATCGTGTACAAGTAGGGCTCTTGCCTCATGGTGGTGGGCCTGGGGGGTGGTTGCTGGCCATCTTGGGTCACCCCTGCTTAGGGGCCCTGGAGCCCCACTGGCGGGGTGTGGTTGGGAGGAAGGGCCCCTCTCTGGGCGGTGAAGCATCACTGCTTGCTCCCACCTAGGTGTGGGGGCCCAGACTCTGCACAGACAAGTGGGGTGTGTGGCAGGACCCCAGCCCACCCTGGGGTTGGTCCAACCTTGGCCCAGACCCCGACCCCATTCCAGTCCAGACCCTGCTGTCTGTCCCCCAGCCAGTCTAACCCCTTAGCCCTGCTGATAGGGTCAACTTCAGGCTCAAGGTGACAGTAATGTGGTCCTTCCTGCCCAGAGCCTTCAGCGCTGAGGACCTGTTCAGGGATACTGCGTAGCAGAGCTAGGCCCTCTGCTGTTGCCCATCGGGTCTCCCCCAGGTGCCCGGCATCTGTGGGCAGTGAGGTGACCGGTCAGTCCTGCCGGGAGAGGTTTGTAGTCCTGTGGCTTCCTTGGACCTTTTTTCTTCTTACTTTCTGGTAAACACACGCATGCACACACACTCTCGGGAGCGTCCTGCTGCCCCAGGAGGGACGGGTGTTTGTGTGGTGCTCAGGGTGCCTGGGGCTGTCTCTTCTCACCTGCCCTCTGAGCTGAAGCTTGCTCTGGGATGGCTCAGGTTTAGGGCTGGCTGAACCAGGACAGGCTTCCTGCCCTCTGCCTCTTCCCCCCTCCTGGGACACTCCCCATTCAGCCCTCCCGGGACCCTGGCACAAGGGCAGAGGGCAAGCTGTGGCTCCTGTGCCCTGAGCCCAGGAAGACTGGGGCAGCTGGTCCCTTCCTACCCGGGGTCCCGGGCCTTGGGTGCTTCCTGCACCTCGGCTGAGGCTCTGCAGGCTCTGCTTGCCTGGTGGACAGCTGGAGAAGGGGGTGCTGGGCGGGGACAAAGGTAAGAGGTGGTGGGTCGGGGGACGGAGGGCCTGGCCGGGTGAGCAGATAAGAGTGCCGTGGGTGGGGTTGGGGCCACGTGCAGTGGCTGGAGGGGTCTGCTGACCACTGGGTCACAGCTGGAGGGACCACAGGGGCATCTTATATAACTTCTCATTGTGCAGGTGGGGAAACTGAGGCCTTGATTGCCCAAGGTCTCCCAGCCCATCTGTGGGGGTGGGGGTGGGGGTGGGGCTGGGTGCACCTGCTGGGGTCCCTGACCCCGGAACCTTGGGGCCCAGAGAGGGAGAGAGCGGTGTGGAGATGCTGGATGGCTGTCTCAGTGGTCCTGCAGTGTCCCTCCCCGGGGCCGTCACAGTGTGACCCACTCCTGGCCACCTGCCCTGTCACGCCTTGGCATGCACCTGGTGGCCGGCTGGTCCTCTGGCCGCTGTGGTCTGCCTCTGCCTCTCCGAGCTCCCCAAGGGCAGAGGCCTGCTTGTTTACTCCCGTGCCCGGCCAGCCCTGTGGGTGAGTGGTGGAGACAGCAGAGGGGTGGAGGCGGGCGGGAGCCGGAGGGTCCCACGGGGCACCCGTGAGACATGTTTAAGGTGGCTTACAGCCATGAGCGGGGCCGCAGCCCCTCTCCCCGCTGCGCCCCGGCACTTCGGCAGCCGTGCCTGAGCCCCTCTCCCGGAGGACTGGCCGCCCCAGAACCATCTGGGCTCCGAAATTCCGCAGAGGCCTGGAATTCCGCAGAGCAGTGTGACTGTCCTTGGCTGGGGGTGGGTGTCTGCTGGTCACAGGCTGCAGAGGGGGGACCAGGCTCGGGGGGCGGGGGCAGATGTCACAGACTGCCGTGAAATCTGCTCACTGGGGTGCAGCACGCTCCTGGGGTGTGTGTCCCCCTTTTCCCCTCCACACTGCTGGCCGTCAGGGCTCTCTGAGACCGCCCTGGTGGGAGCTGTACTTCCTGTGCTCCCAGGTGGGGAAACTGAGGCCTGACGGGGGTCACTCACTCAGCACAGTCCTGTAGCAGGGCCCTAGGGAAGCATCTCCTGCGGCGTGGGGTGGGCAGACTCTCACCCCTCCCCGGAGGCAGGGGCTCCCAGTGACCCCTTGTCTGCTCATTTTCTTTCCGGTCCTCTCGCAGACGTGGCCTGCTGCTGACCAGCCCGGGATTTATGGAGAGGGCCTCGGGGGGCAGCTCTGAGTACTGCCAGGCCCAACATCACTGCCACGCCTGCTGCTGAGGAGGCCCCCGTGCCTCTGGCCCTCACCATTGCCCTCGCCCGCCGATGGCCCCTGCTGTCCGGCCCCGGGCCGGCTCTGCCGCCTGAGCCCCCAGGCCCTCTCCAGGACTCGCAGTACCCCGATGGGGTAACGTGACACAGACCCCAAGTGTCAGAGCCGCCCGCCGCCACGGCCGCCGCCTTCCACCCCCACCCCCACCCCAAGGCTGCCCTGTGCGTTCGGTTCAAGTTCGGGTTTCGTCTGGTCCTTGAGGGTTCGGGGCCCGCCTTTGAGCGCAGGGGGCCGCTCGCCCATCCACCGATGCAGACAGTGCTGGGCAGAGCCCCGGCGGCAGACTCACTGTGGGCTTTGTGAGGTTTTCTTGGCCGGGCTTTGGTTGTCCTTGCTTTTACCTTTGCCCCTCATCGTTACCCAGCTCCCTGAGGCAGGGGTGTGGGCCGCCACTCTCCCCTGGGGGCCTTGTCTTTCCTTCTCTTTGTAAAGAGCTGGACCCCGCTGCTCAGCTCCCCCACCTCCCAGGTATTTGCGCAGTATCGGTGCGGGTGGGGCGGGTTGCCAAAGCGTTTTCTGTCGGACAAGCACAGGGATCTCGGTTGCCTCGGGGCGTGGGGGGCTGGTGGGGGCCCTGCCTGGGTGCAGCCCCTCCCTGGGCCTCGCCCCGTCTTCGTCTTCGGAGGAGCATGGCGCGGATGAACCGGCCCGCCCCCGTGGAGGTGAGCTACAAGAGCATGCGCTTCCTGATCACGCACAACCCCACCAACGCCACCCTCAGCACCTTCATCGAGGTGAGTGGGGCCCGGTGTCTGGCCTGCCTCCCGAGAGTTGCGGCGGGGCTGGGTTTGGGGCTGTCAAACCAAGTACTGCCCTTCGGGGCAGAACTGTCGCCGGACCCTGGCGGGGGGGAGAGCAGGCTGTCCTGCGGAGCTCCGTGTGAGGGTCAGCAGCCCCCTGGGGGCCTGCAGGGTAGGACGGCTGGGGCAGGGGCGCCACACTAAGTAGACAGGGGCAGGCTCAGAGGTAGGAGCAGCGGGGATTGCCTCCTCGGACATCACCTGCGGCTAGAGCGGCCTTGGCTGGCTGCTGGCTTCTGTGCAGAGGCTGAGCAGGAAGGGGGGTCCCACGGTGAGAAGTGGCTGCTGAAGCAGCTGGGGCAGGCAGAAGTTCAGTTCCATGGCCAGCCCAGGCTGCAGGAAACCCGCTGGGGCTCTCCGGGAGGCCTTGGGTTAGAATAGGCGGGGCTGGAGGCTTTAGGGAGCAGGTGTCTGGGAAGAGAGGCTGGGTAAGAGTCTGTGCTGGCCACAAGGAGGAGTGGCCACCGTTGGTGTGACCAGATGTGTTTGCAGAGCCTGCAGCTCTCCACATGCCCTCCTGTAGGAGCCTGGGCTCTGCAGAGCTCCTTGCTGTTTGCAGAGCCTGTGGCTGCATGTAAGTGCATTTGTGGTCTCAGACCCTCAGCCCTTGCCTCTGCAACGTGAGAGGAGCCCCGTGGGTGCTTGTCATGATTAAACAGGGACTTGGGCACGAGAGGACCTTGAACACTGTAGAGGGAGGCAGGGGGCACCCTGCCATTAGGGGCCTGGGCCCTGGACACTGTGTCAAGAGCTCTGCAGAGGAGGGCTGCCCCTTTTCACAACGGAAATCCTTGAGGTAATAGCAGGACCTGGGGAAAGACTCAGCTCAGCAGTCAGCCTGTGACTGGGCTCAGGGTCTGTGTGTTGCCAGGGTCAGGGGTCAGGGCTCAGCATGTGACTGGGGTCAGGGCTCAGCGTGTGACCGGGGTCAGGGCTCAGCGTGTGACCGGGGTCAGGGGTCAGGTGTGACTAGGGTCAGTGCTCAGAGTGTGACCAGGGTCAGGGTTCAGTGTGTGACCAGGATCAGGGCTCAGAGTGTGACCAGTTCAGGGCTCAGAGTGTGACCGGGGTCAGGGCTCAGTGTTTGACCGGGATCAGGGCTCAGTGTGTGATGAGGATCAGGCCTTAACATATGACCAGGGTCAGGGCTCAGTGTGACTGGGGTCAGGGCCCAGCGTGTGACTGGGGTCAGGGCTCAGGGTGTGACCAGGGTCAAGGTGAGTCTGTGTTGAGGGTCAGGGCTCAGCCCTGGGCCGCGTGGCTTCCCCTTTCGCTCCATGCACAGAGGACTTCTGAGGTGACCCTGCGGCCTCAGAACCCCGCCCGCTTTCCTGTGCACTGCATTCTCAGCATAGCGGTGTCCCGCCCTCATTGTGTCCGGTGTCCCCATCGCATGACGAGCAGGGTCCAGCAGATGATGGCTCACACTCCCAGAATAGCTGGTGGAGCAGGTGGGGTGGGAGCAGCCCCAGCATGGGCTCCTGTGGAGTGGACCCCCCACTTAGAGGATAAATATAAACAGCCTGGCTATGAACTGCCTTGACCTTTTCTCTGGTAGCCCGGGGCTTCCCCGCCACTGTGCAGGGCCTGGCTCCCTCCCGTCTCCATCTGAGCAGGTGCCTGCCCCTCGAGCTTCTGCAGGCCCTCATGTGGGGTCCAGCTATGCCCTCAGGGAGACCCATCCATGAGACCCTGGCCAGGAGGCCAGCTCAGGCCACGGTGTCCTGCCCCTGCTTTGTCTGGAAGATGCTGGTGCCGTGGGGGATCCTGAGCACCCGGGATGAGGGTGGGAATGTGCTGGAAGCTGGGCTCATGGCAGGCTAGCCACACTGCAGTGAGAGCAGGTGGGGGCAGCCTGCCCGGAAGCATCAGGAAGGCTCCTTCCCCCCCGTAGTGAGTCGTTGGGCCCGAAAGCCTGCCACCGGTGGTTTCGCTTGGTATCGGCCTTTCGGTTTCGTTGAGGGGGCACGGCCCTGTGCCCTCAGCCCCAGCCCAGCCTGCCTTCGTCCTCCCTCCCCGCCAGGACCTGAAGAAGTACGGGGCCACCACTGTGGTGCGAGTGTGCGAAGTGACCTACGACAAGGCCCCTCTGGAGAAGGATGGCATCACAGTCGTGGTGAGGGCCTCGGGGCTCCGGCAGCACTGCTGCTGGGAGAGGGAGGTGGGTGGGGTGGGGTGGGCCTGGACTGGGAGTGTGGAGCCCCTTGCCGGGAGGCCTTGCTTCATACACCTGCACACCCCACCCCCCTCCGGCATGTTGGTTCCCCGGGCCACATGATGCCGGGGCACGTGTCTAGAGTGGCTGGGCTTTGAGCTCGTCCCTGGCCAGTGGGGCCCGGGAGGCGGGCGCACGTGCCGATGCACAGCCGCGGCTCCCGAAGCAGGGTCCCCCCAGTGCCGGGGCCACTGCCGCTCACTGCACAACAGCCCTGGTGGGGCTCTGCCAGGGCGAACCTGAGGCTCGGATCAGTAGCTGTCTGAGGCCGCAGCCGGACGGTGCCAGAGCCACAGAGCCTGGGGAGCAGACTTCCATGATAGCACCCCCCTGCCCCCCATCCTAGTGGCTGCGGCTGTGACCTCCATGGCCCTCACTGCGCAAGCGTCCTGAGCAGTGTGGAAGAACAGGGCCCAGTGACTCCTGGCCAGCTCCTCTGGGGCCGGGGCTGTCGGGGGGGCTCCTGTGTGTCTTGCTGCCTGCTGTTTGGGGCGTGTTGGTGGGCAGTGCTCTGGGGGGGCGGGGAGGGCAGGCGCACCTGGGCTGTCCCCCGGGAAGCTCTCTGCGAGGCTGTGGGGAAGGGAGCCTGGGAGCTGTTTCCTTGGTCCCCTGGCCCTGGGGACCCGAGAGCAGGCAAAGGAGGGGGTGGCCGTGGTGCCACCCGCCCGTGGGACGGGCCACGGGGCTGTGGCAACTCCCCTAGGGAGGGCTGCCCAAGGCTCAGAGTGCGGGTGGAGGCAGCTGCGAGTCCGGTGGCCCCACCCAGAAGATCCCTTAGATATTAGCTTTCACTTGGGGACCCGCCTCCCCGTCAGCCTCGGTGGGCCCGTGGGGACTCTGGCTTGGAGCAGTTCCCCTCTGCCCCGCCTGAGTCTCCTTCCCCTGGACTTGGCATCTCGGTCCTCGGGGCAGTGACCGGGGCTGGGCTTACCCTGCAGGCTTGCCTCTCCTCTTCCAGAGTGCTTGGGGAGGTGGGCCGCACAGCTAAGTTTTCAAAACCGCATGAATCTCCGAATGTCTGGAGAGGTCCCAGCTGTAACTCTGGAATCCACTGCTCAGAACAATGGGGCTCACCCTAGCGCCCTTCCTTCACTCCTTCCCGGTCAGTAACCGGGCCGGGCCTGCTTTGTGCAGCTGGGCTGGGGGCTGGGGACAGGAAGAGGCACGTGTCGGCCATGCTTGCAGCCCAGACTCCTTGGGCCTGCTGACCCAGAACCACTCAGGTTGGTAAGGGTCAGGCTGTGACCCTGGAGTCACAGCACAGGCTGGCCGGGAGGGGACGTAGGGCTCACTGTGCTCAGGAAAGAAGAGGGCAGGGTGTTCGGGAGGGCTTCCTGGAGAAGGGGACAGTGGACGTAAGCAGAAGAGGAAAAGGAGCCTCGAAGTGGGGACCGCATGCCTGGCCAGCTCTCTGCCCTCCGGGGCCTGCTGTCTCTCACCCTCGTGGGATCCCTCTGTGTGCTTCTCAGAATGCCGACCTTGTCCCGGCCGGGGGCTGACCGGCCCGGGCCCCCCAGTCTCATGGGCTTCTGCCCTCCGCAGGACTGGCCGTTTGACGACGGGGCGCCCCCGCCTGGGAAAGTGGTGGAGGATTGGCTGAGCCTGCTGAAGGCCAAGTTTTGTGATGACCCCGGCAGCTGTGTGGCCGTTCACTGTGTGGCTGGCCTGGGACGGTGAGCTGGGGGGCCGGGTGGGGCTGGCCGGACCTCAGGATCCCGTGGCCTGCCATGCTCTTGCACGTGGGTGCTGGGCCCCCGTCACGTGACCACAGGGAAGCAGTTCTTCCCCAAGCGTGACCCCACTTGCTGCTGCTGGGTTGCAACGTGGTCCCTGTACTCAAGCTGGGAGGAGCTGCCAGCCCGTCCCCCAGACACAAAGACTCCCTACAGCCAGGTGTGACGGAGTGACCCGGGCAGTGCACCCCCAGTTTCAGGCCAAACACTGGCAAGCGAGGTTGATGGCCAGACACACCCGCAGCAGCTGCCCTCCCTCTGACTCTCTAGCGCGCTTGTACCCGGGGAGCCTGAGGCACAGAGAGCGTGCCTGGCCCTCCTGGGGCCACGCAGCAGGTGGTCGGGGTGAGCTAACACCTGTGCCCTCCGTGGGGGAGGGGGCTGCACTGGAGTAGCCTGGGCAGCTTTTTGGTGGGTGTGAGGGTGAAGGCATCACCCTGTGCCTTCAGCGATGGCCCGTCAGGGGAAGGGGCAGGGGTGTTGAGGCTTGGTGACCCAGCCCTGCATCTGCCCCCAGGGCCCCGGTCCTCGTGGCACTGGCTCTCATCGAGAGCGGGATGAAGTATGAAGATGCCATCCAGTTCATCCGACAGTGAGTGACCGGTGAGGGTGGGGGCGGAGGGCAGTTGGTGTGCGCTTGAGGGTCTGGGTTTAGGGGGCCCTTATTCTGCACGCCCCCGTCGGGCCCAGTGTCTTTCTAGTGGGCACTCCTGACCCCTGGCCACAGGGTGACCTCAGAGATGTCCCCAGTCCCGTGCAGCCTCACGCTGGGGTACCGGCACACTCGTGTGGGCCCCGTAGCCAGGCCGCCTGCCCGGGCGAGGACTGGTGCCTGTGTGTGGCTCCTGGTGCCGGGAGGTGTGAGTGAGGACGGGCTCCCAGCTCCGTGGCTGGGATGAGCACAGGCTGCAGTGCCGGGGGCAGGTCCAGACCCCAGCAACGAGCACAGCTCAGACTGGTCCCTCACTCGGATGACCCTTGGACGCGGTGAAGTGGGGTATCTGCTCAGGGACCCTGGGGCCCTTGGTGGGCAGCCCTCCTCCAGTGTTGCCAGTCTCGGGGCCGGAGGCGCCCTGGAAGCCTTGCCTGGCAGACACGTGTCCCTTCCACTCTCACTTCATTGGCCAGAGCAAGTCCAGGCTACGCCTGAGGTCCTGGGTGGGTGGGGACGGATGACCTCCTGAAGGGCATCCTGTCACCTGTCACCTGAGGACCCCCCTTCCTCCCTCCCTCCTGGGCTGCAGAGATGCCCAGGCTCTACCCTGTGGCCCCGTAGGAGCCCGGGGCCTGGGGGTGGGGTGGCACCCGGGTAAACCAGGGGGCCTTGGGAGGGTGGGCGCTGTGGGGGCTGCCTGGAGGAGGTGATAGTAAGGGGAACTGAGGACCAGCGGCCGTGACAGCAGGTAGGGGAAGGGTGATGCCCGCAGTGGAATAGGCTGGGGGTGCTGCACCGTCCCGCCTGAGCCCACCCCGTCCCGTCTCCCCAGGAAGCGGCGTGGAGCCATCAACAGCAAGCAGCTCACCTACCTGGAGAAATACCGGCCTAAGCAGAGACTGCGGTTCAAGGAGCCGCATGCGCACAAGACCAAGTGCTGTGTCATGTAGCCCAGGGGCTCCGAGCAGGGACCCTGTGCCCCGCCGCCGCCGGCTCGCCTTCTCTCCCGGACCCTCGGCACCCCCCGTCCACCGGGTCCAGCTCGCCCTGCGTGCCCTGCCTGTGCCGGCCCCTTCCCCTGTGTCTCCCCGCGTGTCTCCATGTGCCTGAGTCCGCAGCTCTGGGGACTCCCGCTTCCCTTTGTCCCCACGGCCCTGTCTCTCTGAGGCTTAGTGGGGGCCCTCTTGCCCCTGCCCGCCCACAGGGACCCCCGGGCAGCTTTCCTCTCAGGCTCATCTGTCAGGGAGCAGGTGTATTTTTCAGCCACTGGGCCTGACCCTTCCTCCACGGCCTCTTGCCCTGACCTGTTCTTGGCACTTTCAGTTATTGGGTCTGGAGACCGTCAGATGTCCTGGACACTCGAAGGCAATAAAACAGGACCCCGTGGCTGTGTGTGTCTGGAGAGCGGGGTGCGGGGCCTGGCGGGGCGGATGGGGTGGACGGGGCGGGGCGGGGGGGGGGACGGGGGAACAGCGGCTTGGGAGACTGGGTGGAGCCCCGGGAGGCCCTCCGGCCGGCCGCACTAGGACTCCCCCTGGCGTCCATGCTGGGTCCCCACACTCCCTGGATTAGGGGCCAGGGACATCCCCGATGTAGCCGAGCTCGCACCACTCCATGTGACCTGTGTGGGCCCAGGTGACTTGCCATTCTTTGGGGGGGGGTGGCTGGGGCATCAGAAGGCAGGGCCGGGTCACCAGTGTTGCCCCTCTGCAGGACAGGCTGGGGCTCACTTGGTAATTCTTTAGGGCCTTGTGTCTAGTGGGGTGGCCGCTCGGTCCTGCCCCGACCCGGTGTCCTCATTTCAGCCTGAGAGGCCCAGAGGATGGTGCAGATGGCAGTGGCCGGCTTGGCTCCAGGTGGAGGGACACACCATCCCATTGGCCCACGGAAGGGAGGGGAGGCCAGAGGGTGACCCTGGGGCCCACGGGGTGAGTGAGTCTGAGGGGGCAAGAGGGCCGCCAGGCCTGCCTGGGGGTGTGGACTGCCATGCTCACGTGCCTCCGCATGCAGGTCTCCCAGAGCTGGGGGCCGGCGCTTCCCTGTGAGAGGGCGCAGCCAGGAGGAGGGAGCCAGGGCTGGCCCGGCTGGCATGTGGAAAGGCTGGGGGGTGGTCTGTGCCAGAGCCCCTGCCCCCAGGCACTGTGACCCAGCTGTGGACACCACCCAGAGGCCTTCACTGATGGCATTCCTCCCGGTCACTGGGACCCAGCGCCTTTCTCAGGAGTCACAGCTCCGGGCCTGAGCCTCCCTCCCTCCGCCTGCACCCTACACACACTCTGGGAAAGGTCTGTGGGGAAGGGCTCCCCTAGCCACCTGGTTGTCACCCCTTCTGTTTTTCCCAGGGGAGGAGGCGTGCCCAGGAAGGGCAGGGGCCGGGCCTTGGCACAGAGTCTTGTGCGTGGAGGCAGGTGCCCTTGCCTGGGCCCATTCTGCTAGTACTTGCACGGATGGGTCTGGGGGGGGCGGCGGCTGTGTGAGCCGCCCCTTCCTCGGGGCCCTGGGGGTTGGCCAACGGGGACACAGGCCCGTCCCTCTGTCTCCCAGGCTGCGGCAGTGGGCCTGGCCCTGAGCTGTTACCACTGGTACCATTAATGGGGTGCCCTCTGTGTGCCCGGCTCCATAGAGCCCAGCTGCCCTGCTAGGTAGGAGTTGGGCCCCTCTGCGATTCCAGATGCAAGGCTTATCTGTCACATCACTGGCGGCTCCAGGAACCCACCGGGGCCAGGCCCACCAGCTCCAAGCTTTCACTGACCCAGACTTCCCAGAGCAGAGTGTGGAGGAGGCCTGCCTGCCCACTGCCCAGCAGGGGCCAGAGGATGATGCCCCCCTTTTAGGGGTCCTTTTAGGGACCACAGGCACCAGGCTGGACCAAGGGGACCCAGTTAACCCACTCCTTGGTTCTGAAGGAGCACATCCCCCATGCCCCAGCCAGGGGGTTGGAGTACCATGGAGGTCAGCGCGCAGGATGGGAGTCGGGGAAAGGCACCCCCCCCCCCAAAGTCCTCGGGTGGCTCTATTCAGAGATGGACAGACGGATAAGAAGGAGGCTGCGGATCCTGGACCTCTCTCGGCTCCCAGGGGGAGAGGGGGCCCCCAGCTCGACCAAATGAAACCCATCTGAGAAGCAAATTCGTGCTCCATGAAGGTTGCTGTATTTTTTCAACCCACCATCCAAGTGGCAGGTCTCCCCTGTGCCAGCTGCCTCCGTCCCCCAAGGGGCTTACAGTCTCTGGGGGGTGGGGTGGGGTGAAAGCCTGGAGTGTGTCTGGTGCAAGGGAGGGGTGGCTCAGGCCCCGGGGCTGAGGAGGGGTTGGGGTGAGGGCTTCCTCTGGTGGGGCTCGTCCTCAGAGGAGGGGCAGTGTGGAGGCCCCCAGCTGGGAGAGAGTGGGGAAGGTGCTCCAGGTGGAAAGAGCTTCCTGAGCAAAGGTGTGGAGGGGTCAGTGTGGGCACATGACGGATAAGCTGGTGAGGGGCCGGCTGGCACGGGTCCTGAGAGGGACAGCCTGGGGGTGAGGCCCTGGGAAGAACTTCAGCAGGCAATGGAAAGACCCATCTGCCCATTTCACGTGTGGGGAAACCAAGGCTGAGAAGGGAGGACCCGGCTGAAGGTCAGGCGGGCCTCCAGGTGGCTGCGTGGGAGGGGGGGGCTCCCTGCCAGGGAGGGACCTTCTCTGGACTCAGCCCTGCGAGGGCTCTCGGGAGGAAGGTCTTACGACCCATTTTACAGATGGAGTAGCTGAGGCGGAGCGGGCAGAGACTGTCACCTCAGGCCACACAGCTCATCCGCGCCCCCCCGGGAAGGTCTGGCTCCGGCCCAGGCTGGGTCTGCTGCGAACCTCAGGTGCCCACGAGGGTAGGGGTCAGGGTGGAAGGGGACCTGGAGTCCCCTGGACTGACCGAGGGAGGCCCGCCACTTGGTGACTCTAGAGCTCCAAGCCAGAGACAAACCGAAGACTCAGGTGTGGGGAGAGTCCTGGTGAATGGCTCCATCCCCCGTGGCTGCCCTTGGAGGGCCTTCTCGGCGCTCAGGACGCCGGCAGGCCATGCCGTGGGCTCTGGTCGGGTGGAGTCCCCCTGACCTCCGCAGCTGCATTCGCGGGACCCTGCCCGGACCTCACAGTTGGTCTCTGGGAGACCTGGCCTGCCTCCTGTCCCCTGGGCTTTCCTCAGTCTTCTGGGGCCATGAGGTGGTGGGCAAGGAGCAGACAGGTGTGATGCTTCTTTGTTGAATCTAGATCTTTCTTTCAAATGGAAAAATGTTATGCAACCAAGCTCTCGGTGGACAGGGTAGGGCTGACCGATTCGGTGGGCACAGGGGAGGGAGAGGAGGGTGAGGGAGCACGGCTGGAGGTCACTGCGGCCTGGCTGCCACCTTCTGAAGGAAGGAGAACTGTCTGCTGGCAAATTCCCGGACGCCGGGCTCTGGGTCTTTTTTGAGATCTTCGAAAGCTCCAGGGGAGGAGACACAAGTCAGAGGTGACCCGGGGTCCCGTCTGCCCACAGCCCTGTCCTGGTGGAGGGAGCCTGGGGTCCGGGACCCTCCTTCCAGCAGGGGTGGGGGCAGCAGCGGGACGTCACCCAGATCCCACCTCCTCTGCCTCCCAGGCCTGGGGTGCTGCCCTCCCCAACCCCACCTCTTCCTTGCCCCTCACTTTTGGGAGCCTCAGGTGGCGTGAGTGGGTGTGAGCCCCCATCTCACACTCGAGGTGGGGGGACGTGGGGTTGCTTACTAGAGAACAGCAGGTTTGTGTCGACACTGTTCACCATCTGGGACACAGCCTGGGGGTGGTAGCAGATGGTGTAACCTGTGTGACACATGGAGGCACCGGCCGGTGGCAGGGGGCTTGCTGGCAGGTGGGGGCTCAGACCCTCTCCCGCCCGTCCGGGGCCCCTCGCCCTCCACCCCTCCTCCTCTCTGCCCTCCGTTGCGGTGGCCTGGCAGGTGAGGGTCAGGGTGCTGGGGCAGGGCAGGCCCGGAGGGTCCCGGAGCCCGGCCGCCCCCACTCACCTATGAAGAGCGCTGCCCAGGTCTTGATGTGGTGGTGGCGGCTGTGCAGGGAGCTGAGGGCCTGCGCCAAGTGGATGCCAAACTCCTCCTGGCTGTGGGTCATCTGGCCGGAGGACAGCACGCCATGCTGGCTGGACTGCGGACCCCTTCCCAGCCCGGCCCCACCCCTGTGGCCCCTGGGGCTGGGTGTGCCGTGAGCGCTGGAGCAGCGAGCCTGGCCCCTGGCCCCAGCTACCCCGCCCGGCCTCCCCCGCCACGGCAGTGGGTCCCTGCGCCCAGGCCCCTCACCAGGCAGGTCCAGAGGAAGTGGCGGGCACTGAGGCCCCTCTCCCAGGCCAGCGTGCAGAACAGGGTGTGCCGAAGTGGCCACCGGAGCAGCACGGCGCAGCGGTACAGGGCAAACTTGGCCTGCTGCAGGGGCGGCCAGAGCAGGGGTCACCGGCCGCCCGGGCGCTCCGCGCCAGAGGGCTGTCCCCTCCGCAGACCACGAGCTTCACGTGGGGTCTGAGGCCTGATGCCGTCCCAAGGCTGTACTCCAGCCCGCCCTCCGCCCCCGGGCCAGCCCTCACTCCTGCCCCAGGCTGGCCCTGTTCCTCCCATTCCTTTTGAAACTGGCCGCGTGTTGCCTGTCTTCCTGATGGCCAGGGTCCCGGGGAGCCAGGCTGTGTCTTACTGGCCTCAGCACAGGGCACGGCTGGCGCCTAGGGAAGCTTGATCATTTCACTACGTTCAGTGAACGACCCGAGCCTCCAGCCTGTGTCCGGTGCTGGGGACACTGCAGTGAGCGCAACAGGCTGGGTCCTGCCCCCACGGACCGCACAGCTGCGCGTGTGCACAGGTGTGTGTGTGTGTGTGTGTGTGCGCGCGCGTGTGCGCGCGCACAGGGTGGACCTCAGTCCACCAGGGAAAACACCCTGGGTCCACACTGCTGCCCCAGGGAGCAGCCTTGCCCTCGGGCGGCCCTACTGCCATCTGCAGAGCCTCAGCCCCGGCCCCCACCCCCCAGCCCCACCCAGGAGAAAGCCCCTCAGCAGGCACTGACCGTGACGACGGCTGGACAGCAGTCCTTCAGGTGCAGGAGCAGGGGCACCATGCTCTGGTGTACCTGGGTCCGCAGGCCCCTCAGCTCCCTGTCCACCATGGCTGCCACCAGGTCCCCGAACAATGCCATGGCCGCCACTCGGATCCCATCCCGCTCCTGTGAGGCAGGGGCTCAGAGCCTCAGCCGAACCCGCCTGGGGCCCCCCATCCCCACCCATCCGGGACCCCCACCCTGTGGAGGGGATGGGGCTCAGTTCCTGTGGCTGAGCCCCTTCCCCAGGCTCTGGGCCCCTCGGGCAGGGTCGCGCCTCACCCCCCCCCCCGCCCCGTCACACAGGCCCCCTCGCGGGTCCCAGGCCTTCCTCAAGAACCCGAACTCATGTCTCCTTCACTCGCAATCTCATCCTGACCATCCAAGGGTCACGAAGGCGGCTGGGGGGGCGGGGCTCATCCCTCTAGTTCCCCAGTGAAGGGAAACAGTCCCTGTGGACACGGGACAAGGAAGGCGAGGACTGCAGGGCTGAAGGGGTGAAGGCTGCCTCGGGTCCAGCCTTGTGGAGAAGGGGTCGAGCGCCACCTGGCGGCCACTCGGCCCGGCTCGGCCCAGGTGTCCCATTGCACACCCAGGTATCTCCCGGGGTCTCTCCCCAGCCCAGGGGGAGGGAGCTGGGGTCCCCCTGCCTTTGAGGACCAGGGGTAGGCACAGGAGGGGCACAGGTAGGGGCACCCTGCCTCCACCCGGGGGCACTCACGTCGTCAAAAAAGGAGCGGGCATTGATGGCGACCCTGAGGCTTTGGGCGGCTGCGCTGTGTGCCCCCAGGCGGTGCAGCACGTCCGACACGGTGCCCATGACCTGCACGACCACCTGCTCGCTGTTGTGGAAGAAGCCGTCGAGGAAGGGCGGCAGCTGTCTGCGGAGCAGGCTTCCCTAGGGGTGGCGGGGGCCGGCGGGCTGAGGGCGCTGGGACGGGTTACTCCTGTGCCCTGCCCCGCCCCTGCCAGTTGCACCTGGGACCAACTCGGGCCCTCCCCCGCGGCCCCTCCCTGGCCCCCATCCTGGCCTGGGCACCTGCACTGCCCCTGCATGCCTGCCCGGCACTGTGCCCCCAGCCTCGCTGGGATCCCACCCTGGCTCTGCGCACAGGGCAGCTGTGCTCCTACTCTGGTCTGCCTACAGGAGCTGTGTGGGCATGGATGGGGCGTTCCCTCTCTGCGGGGGGCCTCCCGGGGTTAAGGGATATTAAGCCCCGGCTAGTGGGCTCCCAGCTGCTGCTGCTTTCTCCTGTCCCCCTGCTGGCCAGAAGGCCCCTCGCCCAGTCCTGGGGACCACCCTCCCCTTCCTCCTCCTCACCCCGCCTTTGCCCCCGTTCCCGGCCTCCCTGTGGGTCAGCCGGGGCCTGGGGGCAGGACGAGACAAGGTTGGTCAGGTGTGCACGGACTGAGCTCACCGGCCCCTCCCATCACAATGACCACTTCCCACGTTTACACTGCTTTACACAAGATTGAGTTCATTTTCAGCCAGTTCTGTCGGCTCATCTTGTTTGCCTGGCAATGGGTAACTGTCCAGATGAACGGCTGGACGGCAAGATGTCGGCAATTGGATGTTTCCCGCCATTGGGCCCCTTATCAGTGATAGCGTGTGAGAGCCAGGGTGATTTTTACAACTTTAAAACAAGTTTTAGGCCACATCATTGGCTTCCTGAGCTGTTTGGTTTACAATATTAAACGTTTTCAGCCAATGAGTCAATCAACAGCAACAAACCCTTTCTGAGCACCTACTGGGCCCAGTGAGGGTGCTGGGATAGGGCCAGGGTTCTGGCGGAGGATGGAACAGGCAGAGTGGGGTTTAATGGGAAAGACCAGAAATACACAAAGCACGCGCAACACAATGCGTGCCAGAAGGTGGCAAGCAATCTGAGAGAAGAGGGGATGGAGCAGGCTGCAGTGGAGGCCGTGGGGTGGTGGTGGTGAAAAAAAAATTTAATTTTAAGTAAGTAGGATCAGAGAAAGTGTCACCAAGAAGGTGGCCACTGAGGGAATTCTTACAGAGGTGCTGGAAAAGCATTCCAGCAGAGGGTGCAGCTTGTGCAAAGGCCCTGAGGCAGGAGCACACCTGCCCTGTTTGTGAGCAGAGGAGAGACTGATTCAGAGCATCACAGGAGCCTACTGGCTGCTGGGGGGCCTGCACTGAAAAGGAGAAGGGGCAGCTGTTGGGACCGGGCAGAGGGGTGCGGTGGTCTGGGGGAGATGCTGGTGGTTTCAGTGAGGGCAGCAGGGCAGTGGGAGAATGGGCGCATTCTGGGTTTGCTTTCATTGCCTGGATGGTCCCAAGGTTTGGGGTCTCTGTCAACTGAGATGAGGGTTGCAGGAGGCACCTGTTTGGGCAGGGGGAAGGGTTGGGGTGAGGGGTTTGTTGTGCACATGCTGAGTTTGAGATGCCAGCTAGGATCCGAGCAGTGAGTCACGGCTGGAGTCCAGGGCCGGGGTTGGGATACTGATCCGGGGACCGTCGGACAGTAGATGGTACTTAAAGATTGGAGAAGGCCAGCAAGGGAGCGGCAGAGACAGGGCAGAGGAGTGGGAAGGAGTGGTGAGAGGCAGGATCCAGGGGCGGGGGAGAGGCCAGCGGAGCTGAGAAGGCTGTGGGGGCGACGTGGGAGGGAAACCGAGTGAGCGAGGAGTCCTAGATCAAGGGGATGGAAGTCCCCTAGACCCGTGTGCTGACGGGCCCAATAAGGGGTCCCGCAGTGGGAGGTCACAGGTGCCATGCGCAGGGGTGCGGCAGGCTGGTGGCGCGGTGGGGCTTGCAGGCTGCCTCCAGGGCTGCCTGACTCCAGGCCTACATGTGTACTGTTTCCAGTGGGATATCTCATTAAGCGTTGTGGTGATGGCGTCTTCATACAATCTCCAACAAGCACAAGGCCTCTTGCGAAGGGGGCTTCTGTTGCGGTGGCCGCGTGAGTGCCCAGGAGATGGACTCCCCCTGAGGCACCACGCCTCGGTCCATTGACTGGAGCAGAAGTGAATGAAGCCCTTGTGGGCTGTGCCCTCAAAGGGTAGGGTGTGCTGCTGGCTGGAGTGGACATGGTGGGCGGCACCCGGGGCTGGGGGCAAGGGGCGCACAGCGAACCAGGAGGAGCCTGCTCTCCCCGAGACTGCAGACCGGATGGCCGCACCCCTGGGAGAGAACGCACGTCTGCCTTGTTAAAGCCGCAGTTAGCTTGGCTCTTCGGCACGGGCTACACCTCTGGCCTCCTCGGACAGTTTCTGTTTGACGGTAGACAGGTGGCTGAGAAGGTGTGCACCGGTGGGTGGGGACAGTCCTGTGGGTCCCTGCACAGGGCACCTCTCTGGTGTGGGGGCAGTGACCATTGACCCTCAGCCCTGTGTCCTGCCCCATCCCTGTCTAGGTCAGCCGGTCGTGGCCCCACGCCAGCAGGCCTCCTTGGCCGGCAGTGCTCTGGATCCGCCTGTTGCCTCAGCCCTGCTGTGGCCAGCAGTCCACACCCCGCTTGGGAGCCGTGCCCCTTCCCCGGCCTTGGCCGTCCTCGTCTGGTTGCCCTACTGTCTGTCTTCTCCATTCCCCACGGGGCCCCACCCAGCGCAGGGCATGGAGGCACATGGAAACTTCCTACTGATTGTCCATCTGCAGGAACAGCCGGAGAAAGGTGTATGGATGACGGACCACTGACTGACCGAGTGACCGACTGAATGAATGAATGAGAGAGCAAATGTGAATAACTGAGTGAATGCATATTATATAAAGAATGAACAAAAAATAATGAAAGAATAAGTCATAAATGAAGGGCCCAAGGACCAAATAGATGGGCGGATAGGTGGATGGATGGATAAGCAGATGGGTGGATGGTTGAGTGGACAGGGGGATGGACAGATGGATGGGCGCATGGGTGGATGAATGGATGGATGGGCAGATGGGTGGGCAGATGGGTGGGTGGATGGGCAGATGGATGGGCTGATGGATGGGCTGATGGGTGGATGAATGGATGGATGGGCAGATGGATGGGCAGATGGGTGGGTGGATGGGCAGATGGATGGGCTGATGGATGGGCAGATGGGTGGGTGGATGGGCAGGTGGATGGGCTGATGGATGGGCTGATGGGTGGATGAATGGATGGATGGGCAGATGGATGGGCAGATGGGTGGGTGGATGGGCAGATGGATGGGCTGATGGATGGGCAGATGGGTGGGTGGATGGGCAGGTGGATGGGCAGATGGATGGGCAGATGGATGGGCTGATGGGTGGATGAACGGTCGGATGGGCAGATGGGTGGGTGGATGGACAGGTGGATGGATGAATGGATGGATGGGCGGATGGGTGGGTGGATGGATGGACAGGTGGATGGATGAATGGATGGATGGGCGGATGGGTGGGTGGATGGGCAGATGGATGGATGGACAGATGGACGGAAGGACAGATGGATGGGCAGATGGGTGGGTGGATGAATGGATAGGTGGACGGATGGGTGGGTGGATGGGTGTATAGGTACATGGATGAGTGGATGGGCAGATGAATGAAGAAGTGCTAGTCTCCCTTACTAAGTACCTACGATGTGCCATGTGCAGGGCAAAGGGCTTTGCCAGGAGCGACCTTAATGGAGATCTCCTCTTAACCATGCGGAGACATGTAGGGGAACAAAATGGGAGTGAAGTGGGCTGACAGGCAGAAGGCTGCAGAATCTCTTTGGAACCTGGCCCTTGTGTGGCCCTTCTGCCATCAGATGCTTTCTGCCACAGCCCTGGAAGTCCTTATGTTCAGCAGAGGAGATGGGGTCTGGGCATCTTGCTGTTTTCTTGGGTGTTCACGTAGCCCCTGGGGTGGATGGGGGAGGTAGAGGCCGTGCACCTCCAGATCAGGTGGGAAAATCTCTCCGCTATTTCTCTTGTATGGCAGCAGTCACCGGCAGGTCTCCCACCGGGGCCAGGGATAAAAGGCTGCAGCCTGTGACAGCAAATGGCTGGAGGGGACCCCTGTGCCGCATGGACTCAGCATGGCACTCATTGACAGGTGCTATGACCACTCGCCTGTCACAGAGATGGACATTGACCCCGGCCCAGGCGCTGAAGAAACGTGCCCGCTAGAAAGTGCTGGGGTGAGGATGGGATGGGCCTGGTAACCTGCTGGGTCACCTGGGCGCCCCACTGCGGCATGGCACACCCTAGGAAGCCACAGCAGGGGCGACATCGGGCTCCAGTGGGATGGCCAGATGCCCCGGGGGCTGTGTCTTGAGCCTTCTCTTCTGCCTCTTTGCTAAGGCCCCCTGCTGTTCATCATGGGATGTGGGCTGTTCCAGCGATGGGGGGTTGGAAGGGGATGGATGGGTCACCAGGGGATGGAAAGTCCCGCCCCTGAGATTCTCAGGGCAAGTTCCCCTCTGAGGGCCAGGCTTGGGTGCCACCTGGTGGGCCCCTCCTTGGCCCTTGGAGGTCTGCGATAGCATTGTCTCCCTCCTGGGTGTGGAGGGGACACCATCCCTGGGGAATAGACACTTTACCCCCCCCAACAACCCTACCGAGAGGCCATCACCAACCCCATTCTACAGATGAGGACACTGAGGCCCGGAGAGGTGGTCATGTGTCCCCAGCTACGCTGCGGGAAGGGACAGAGCCAGGATTCCGACCCTGTAGGCCCATCCACACCCCATGCACCCAGCTGCTCTGGCGTGTGTGTGTGTGTGTGTGTGTGTGTGTGTGTGTGTGTGTGTGTGTGTGTGTGTGTGTGTGACAGGGCCCTTACCTTCTCTGGGTGGAAAAGGATGTTTCCTAGGCCCTGCAGGCTCAACACACGGACCTCGGGGCTGGGGTCCCTGAGGCTTCGGGCCAGCGCAGTCAGGGCAGCCTGTCTGGGGAGCACCTCCAGCAGGGCAGGGCTGTAGAGGAACTGGGGCAGTCCCCAAGGGCAGGCGGGTCAGGCCTGGCACCTTCTTGTAGGGAGCCTCTGTCTGCGTCTGGGAGCAGGGCTCGAGGACCGGGGTCTGGCAGGTGTGTTGGGGAGGGCTGCGGGTCAGCACTCTCTGGGTGTCTTGGTTAACACGTATTTGAAACTCACCTCCACGCTGCTTCAACTCTTCAATGTACGGCTGGGAAGCCAAAGCCCAGAAGGGGAAAGAGCCTTGCCTGATGTCACACAGCAAGGCTGGGGCCAATGTACAGCCATGGCCTGGCTCATGGGACACCTGGGGACGGAGCCCTGCAGAGGGTGGCTCAGACCTTCCTGCTATGGGTGGGGTGGGGAGCGGCACCGGGCTTTGGTTTGGGCTTCTCTCTGCTGACGTCTGTTATGGAGACGCCACACGAGCCCCGCCATGGCCCCAGCTCCAGTGGCAGGGCCGGTCACAGCCCCGGGCCTCTCTAGTTCTAACCAGGGCCCTCTTGGCCTCCTAGGCCCCGGGGCGGAGCTGAGCCCAGTTCTGCCGGACCGGCCAGCTGTGTGGGGGTCGGGCCAGGGAGGGAGAGGTGGATGGATAGGTTCGTTCAGGCTACAGGCTGACGGGGGCCTGAGAAGTGGGGGGCCCAGCCAGGAGCCCCAGACCATGGACCGCCCGGGAACCAGAAGGGGGAAGGAGGGGGTAGGAGGGGTCATCTGGCTGGGCCTCCATCCAGGCAAGGTCCTGAGGGGGGCTCTGAGGCAGCTGGAAGAGGAGGCTGTGTCTGAGGGCTCCCCCTCGCCCCGCCCAGGCCCCTACCTCGGTGAGGATTAGAATGGCCGCCTTCCTCTCCCGCTCCTCCTTGCTCTGCAGCCTGGGCAGCAGCAGGCTGGTCACTGCCTTGATCTGCTTGCAGTGGTTCTGCACCATGGCCCTGGGGTGAGGGGAGGAGGGCGGGGCGGGGCCTGGGTGTGCGGGTACGGCCCGGGCTCCATCTCCCACTACCACCCGGCCCAGCAGGGGTGGCTGGGCACCCAGTGCTTGGAGTGTGTGATGCCCCTCTGTACCCCCTGGCCGCCCACTGGCTTCCAGGCCTGGGCTGCGTGTGTGCGAGACAGAGGAGCAGGCCCCCGGGGGCCTCCGGCCGGGGTGAAGCTAGCCAAAGACACCTGTACCCACGGGCTCCCAGTGGGTGTGCGTGTGACCAGGCCCGAGGACACGTGTGAGCTCATGGGGGCTGTGCTCAGGGCGGGCCCTGGAGGTCACCGTGGCCAATACACTCAGCTTCCTGGGCAGGTGGTGGACTGGGTCAGGCCCTGTCCCCTGGCCTGGCCCCACTCCTACCTGGCTAGGAGACCCACGCCCTGCGGGTAGGTGTGGGTGGTGGTGAAGAGCTTCCAGGCGCCCTGCAGCTCCAGGTGTGCAAAGTCCTGCCAGTGCCCCGTGGTGGACAGCAGACTTTTCAGCGCTTCCAGGGACATGCTGCGGGGAGACAGGGGCGTCACCGGGCCAGCCCTGCCACTGGGGAGGGGGCCTGCTGCCCTGGGTGGAAAGGTCCATTCTGGCTCCTGTCCTGGCCCAGGGCCCCAGCAGCCTCGAGGCCTCCCTGCAGGTGAGGCCCGGTATGGGCGGGAGCTGTGCTGGCTGAGGGGGGCGGCAGGAGTCCATTCAGCCCCCCGGCCTGGGCTCTAGGATCAGTTGCTGGGCCAGGAGACTGGAGGTGCCCCTTTAGGAGTGGAGGGCGCTGTGGGAGGGTGTGAGATTGGCCTGGGGCACAGACAGTGTGAGATGTGCTTGGAGCATCTCAGGGGATCCCCGGTTGTGTCCGGGGCTGGCTTTCCGAGGCTACAGCTCTGGGGACAGGCCTGGAGGTCAGTGGGCTCCCACGGCACGGGGTACAGAGGGGCCTGGCTGAGCCTTGGGGGATGGTGCCATTTAAATGTGGGGCCAAAGGGTGCTGCAGGGAGGGAGGAGGCGAGCTGGGGAGCATGGTGTCCTGCAAGCCCGGAGAAGTGTCCACTTGCCACCCTGGACGCCGCTCTGCCCTCAGGGGACACAGGTTCCACTGGCCACAGGCGCGTGTGCGCTCAGGAGGGTACACCAGACACAAAGCAAAGTGAGACCTTGTGCTCGTCAGCTACCAGAGGTGCGAGTGCCCTGTCCTGGTCACATGGCCCGGCTGGGGCAGCGGGAGTGAAGGCCATCTCGGCCTCTGGCTCCAAGCCCGCTCAGTGATGTTTCAGTTACAGGCCCGGGGCTGCCCCTAGCTCTGCAGGCCGGACACGGGGAGAAGGCCCGGGGCACACAGGCCCTGGAATAGCAGGGTGGCCCCGCTCGGTGGTCTGTCTCCCATCCCAGCCACCCTGCGCCTTGTCACATCTGCCTGGCCCCGTGTGACTGGTTGAATCACCCTGGATGTGTGAGCAAGGCCCCAGGATGAGGCTGTCAGCTCGGACCAGGCATGATTCTGAGCAACACCCAGTGTCAAGGGATGGAGTTCCACGCCGTCAAAGTCCCCGGTGGCGTCAACACCAACGCCAGGTGGCTGGTCCTGTCACCCCAAGATAGGCCCCTGAAAGCAGGATTTTCCAGGTCACTGGTCTCAGCCAGAGTGATGACAGTTTCAGGAGAAGGGGACGTCAGGGTGGAGTAGTGCTCTGTCCCTTCCGTGTCGACTCTTGGAAGCTTCCGGTCCCCAGGCACCCAGGCCATCAGTGTGCAGGGTTGCCTTGCCCCAGCGGCCGCACCAGGGCTCTGGAAAGATGGCATTCGGCCAACTTGGGCATTCTCGGTGGATCAGCAACCCCTGCAGGACCCTGAAATCTGGAACCACCACCAGCCTAGGATGCCCGGCGATGCCCAGCCACGTGCGTGGCCTGGAATCCACGCAGCCCGCAGACCAACTGGACACGGAGGCCCTCGAGCATGAGCCCAGCTGTGCGGGTTCCGAGGCTGTCCGCCCTCAGCCTGACCCCAGCGACGCCCGCCCCAGGGGCGGCCAGACTGCACCCCCCTGACCCCCGGCGGTGAACTTGTACGGTAGCCTTCAGCTGTGGTAGAACACACACGACACGTTTCCCATCTTACCCACTTCTGCGACGGTTCGGCGGAACTAAGTGCATTTCGCATTGTCCAGCTGTGGAAAGTGTCCCCGTTCAAGGGCACGCCCCTTCCCCAGGCCCCGCGCCACCATCTGCGCTCCGTCTGCATGGGCGTGGCGGCTCCAGGGCCCTCCGCGCAGTGCGGTTCATGCAGTGTGTGTCCCTCGGGGACCGGCTTATCCGGCGCAGCACTCGTGAGCACACGGCGCAGCCCTGTTGTAACGGGTCAGCACGGGCCCCGGTTCCCTGATCTGGGCACCCAGTAACGGACACTGGGGCGGCTTCCACATCGTGGCTCCTGGGAAGGATGCTGCTGTGCACACGGTGTGCGGGCAGCCGGGTCGCTGTCTCGGGGCATCTGCCCAGACCTGGGACAGCTGGATCATGCGGTGGTTCTGTGTTTGACCCTTCGAGGAGCTGTCCCACTGCGTTCTGCAGTGGCTGCACCATTTTACACCCCCACCCGCGGGGACTGTGTTTGGAGGTGGCCATCTTCCTGCGTGTGAGGGTCTCCTGCGTCACCAGCATCTGCCACCTTGGCTGCGCGTGTGGACGGGCTGAGGGGAGCAGGGCGGGCGGGTGTGTGAAGCCTGCGTGGGGTGGGCACCGAGCTGGGCGTTCCGAGCATCATCCGTCTGACCCGCTGATGCCTCGGGCACAGGCCGTCAACGTCCCCGGTGGCGTCAACACCAACGCCAGGTGGCTGGTCCTGTCACCCCAAGATAGGCCCCTGAAAGCAGCATTTTCCAGGTCAATACCCACTGTCTGCTGCTGTCCCCAGCAATGCCATGCGGACATGAGGCCCTGGCCTCCTCTTTCGGGCCTGGAGTCAGATGCCCTCTCAGGAGTCCCCCGGTCTCATGTGAGCCGCAGGAGGGCAGCGCTGGGTCCTCCTCACCCAGACAATGCCACTCTGGCCACCCGTCCCCAGTGCTGATCAGACCCTGCCACTCCCTCTGCACAGAGCCCTCCGTGGCTTCCCACTGCTCTGGTGTAGAGGCTGACTTCGAGGCCTCCATCCCGTTTCCTCCCTCGTGTCCCCTCCCCCTAAGGCTCTCTGCCCTCCCTGCCCCCACCCAGGGACTTCAGCCATCAGTCAGGTCTCAGCTCAGATGTTCGGTCCTCAGGGACCACACGGCAGGTGGTGTGCTCCGGGTCATCCTCTGTGGGGGCGGTGACTCTCAGGGCCCTCTCCGTAGCGAGTCATGTGTCCATCTGTCACCGGGCCATCACCTGACTCCCTCTGCATTTCCCGGGGCTGTGAGCTCCTGAGCAGAGGGACCATCTCTGGTGATCAGTGTGGTCTGGGGCACATTAAGCGCCTGTCGGTATTGAAGTGCTGACAGTTGGGACACAGTGGCCCCTACAAATGTTGACAAGGACAGCCGTCCATCAGTCCTTCTACTTCTCCTTTCCTGCAAGAGCTGTAGGGAGCATGGAGCAGGGGTGGGGGCATGGCTGAGGCCACGGGCCAGGGGCTGGCTGGGCCAGGAGAGGAGGCAGATCCGGGCAGGGCTGCGGGGACCCTGGGGTGGTAAGAGAAGACAGAGCGCCATGTCGGCTCCTCCCTGCTCCGGAGTCCTTGCTCACCTCCCCGGGAAGTCACACCTCCTTGCAGATTCCAGGGCCCCCAAGACCATGACACACCAACTGGGCAAATGGACAAGGTGCTGGGGCTGGGGTCGTGCAATCAAACCCTCACCTTCACCTTCACCGAGGCCCGGAGTGTTGGCCACTTGTCCAGGGTCACTCATTAAGTTGGGTCCAGAACAGAGGCTGCCCAGTCCACCACCGCTCCTGACCTCACGGCCATGTGGGCAGGGACTCCCCCTCACCATACAGAGTGCTCGTGGGGGAGGTTAGGTTGGGGTCTTAGATCTCAGATCCAGGCCCGGACAGCGTATCGTTACTAATTGCTTGTTGGTTCCTTGTCAAGTGCCAAAACCCAGGACTGTGAACAGTGTTTTAAATAAAAAATCTTTAAATTTAAAGCTTTAGGTTTATTTTTATTTATTTATTTTTAAAGCTTTAAGTTTAAAAGACAAGTAATCAGGAGACAAGAAGCAAAAAGGAAGTACCAGGCACTATAGGGAGGTACTGAAAATTAACTTTAAATATGAGCTTCCTGGCAGCCAGGGCTAAAGGAAAATATGTTGGTTGTACTTATAAACGGTCCAAGAGAGTGTCTGAAATAAAGAGAAATCGGATGCCCCATGAGAATTAAAGAGTCAATCCATGATGGAGAAACTAAAGGAATGCCCCCTTTGTGGGGCAGGATGGACACTGGCTGGAGGAGGACCTAGCTGAGAACGGACTGAAGCAGTTACTGTCTCTAAAGAAAGGGGCTCTGTTCATCAGAGATGCAAAGGAAAGAGAAGGTCGCCCAGGCAGGGCTTGTGCATGCTCTTGCAGCACCGCCAGGGTGAGGGTGCCATGCCCAAACCCCCGCTTGCTGGTCCCAGAGGCCGGTCCAGCTCCGCAGGATGCCGGGGACCTCGGAGCCCTAGGAGTCTGAGCTGCCTCTAGGCTCACTGAGCTGCCACCCGGTGTCCGGCGCCATCCCCACGGCCAGGGACACCCGCAGGACAGGGGGCCTCTCAGCTGTGGGCGTCCAGATCCCCTCCTTGGCCTTGTCCCCCTGCATGGTGCCAAAGCTGCCAGGCATCAGAGTCGGGATGGCAGGGATCCACCTGGGTGACAATGCCCTCTGAGGCCCTGGGAGCGGCTGCCAACCTTCCCACAACCCCTGGCCATTTGGTGGCATCGCTGTTGGTTGGCCTGCCCTTCCTTTGGGCCCCTTTGGGTTTCCCTCTGGGTAAGGTGGGGCCCAAGTCCTGTGCCCGCTCCGAGGAGGGTATGGGAGCCCCGCCTGGACAATTAGAGCCCCACACGCTCCTGTGGCCCAGATGATCGGTTCAGGGGTGAGCATGTGATCTAAGACAGGCCAGTCAGAGCCAATGGGCTATGCCTGGGGTGAGAGTCTGTCCCTCAGTTGCTGGGGTCACCTCCCTCCTCCCTGGAGAGGACTCACCCAGAGAGAGGCCCAGCAGCTGGGGGTGGGGGAGAGGGCGGGTGCTGTTTGAGCATGTCCATCCAGCCGGTCGGAAAAGAAGGCTCCCCAAGTGGCCTAGTGAGACAGACGGACACCTGTGCTCTCCGTGGGAGCCCCAGTGAGACGGACGGACACCTGTGCTCTCCGTGGGAGCCGCAGTGAGACGGACGGACACCTGTGCTCTCCGTGGGAGCCGCAGTGAGACGGACGGACACCTGTGCTCTCCGTGGGAGCCGCAGTGAGACGGACGGACACCTGTGCTCTCCGTGGGAGCCCCAATGAGACGGACGGACACCTGTGCTCTCCATGGGAGCCCCAATGAGACGGACGGACACCTGTGCTCTCCGTGGGAGCCGCAGTGAGACGGACGGACACCTGTGCTCCCTGGGAGTTCCCATTCCACAGGGTGCAGGTAAGAGTTGGCGGTGCTGGCCTTGGGAAGGGAACGGCAGCATGGGAGTAGGACCACTATTTTAGGTGTTTTGAGGGACTCACAGGAGGTGAGGCTATCTGGGGGCCGAGCATTCCAGGAAGAGGGGGCAGGAAGTGCAAAGGTGTTGAGGTAGGAACATGCTGGGTTTAAGGAAGAGCAGGGAGACCTCTGAGGCCGGAGCAGACCGTGTGAGCGAGGGGTATGTGGCAGCAAATGGGGTCCTGGAGGCAACAGGGAGCCAGAGGGAGAGGGGCCTTTGGGTCACTGAAAGGATCTGGCTCTTTCTGAATTAGGTGGGGAGGGCAGGGAGGCCTGGGGCCATGGACATGTTTTGAATGGCATCTGGGCTGCAGCGTGGAGGCAGGTGAGCGGGCTGGGGGTGGGGGGAGGAGGGGGGCAGGGGAGCAGGGAGGCTGGGCCCATGCGGGTAGGCGCAGGGCTGGGGGGGGCAGATGGAGGGAGGTGGTTCACTGCAGCTCCCTCCAAGCCCTCCTACGTACGTTCTGGGAGGAGAACATTTTTATTAGCTTATTAGGGAAGATTCATGCAGTTTGCATGGTTGATCTGAATAAAAAAGGAACTTTATGCACATTTGAATTCAGAAGCAATATGAGAAGAGACATTTTTTTCCAGTGACACGCCTTGGGTAGAGTTCTTATAACTGACCAATTACGTGAAGCACGTCATAATACAAACAAATGAAGAGTCAGCCCCAGCGTTTTTTAAACACTAGCTTGTCGGATTTCTCAAGACATGACTGGGCGTGGAGGGAGGGCAAGACAGCCAGCCTGGCCAGTGGCCGAATATAGCTGGGTGCGGACCTTCCTACACATGGTCCCGTCCATGCTGCACAGCGGGGCGGCGGGGGGGGGGGGCAGAGGCCGCAACTGTCACGTCAGGGCAAAAATGCACCAGAGTCAGAGCTATGTACAAGGGGACCCAGAGGGGCTCAGCAGTGGCCAGGGCCCCGCCCTGCCATTCCACAGACTCTAGCTCAGCAACTCATGGGCATGCTGTGTGTCTTGGGGAAAGCCTCTAACCCTCTCTGAGCCTCGGTTTCCTTACGTGTACAGTGGGGAAGACAACATTCATCTCACGAAATTCCTGCAAGGACCACATTCAGGGAAGATGGCGAGGGCTGTTCCGTGAAGTCCTCACATGCTAGCAGGCACTGAGTGTCTCTGCTGCCAAGTGACCTCGGGGAGCCTGGGAACAGACCCCATGCCTGCCCTGAGTCCCTCCGTGCTGACTGCTGCACTGGCCATCATGGTGTTCGGGGGTTGACTCGTGTCCCACCAAAAGCTATGCCCGAGTCCTAAACCCTGTACCTGTGAATGTGCCCTTATTTGGAAACAGGGTCTTTGCAGCTGGAATCGAGTTAGGATGAGGCCAGTAGGTTGGCCCTAATCCAGTATGACTGGTGTCCTTATATGAAAGGGGAACCGGCACAGAGACACGCAGGGGAGAGCAGCAGGTGAGGAGGGAGGCAGAGGGGGCAGCAACGTCGGCAGGCCAGGGAGCACGGGGAGAGGAAGAAGCCGGGAGCGTCCTCCCCTACAGGCTTCAGAGGGAGCGCAGCCCTGCTGACACCTTGCACTTGGACTCGAGCTTCCAGAGCCGAGACTGCAGGCGCATGCATCCGTGAGCCGCCGGGTGCTACCGGCATTAGGAAGCTAATACCCATCTTTGTCCACGTCCCTGCAGGTGGAGCCTGCGCTCCAGGCTTACCTCTGCAGGCTGGACATGGCCGCCTCGGGGGCCTTCTGGCCAGGCTGGGGCTCATCCGGCAGGTTCAGCTCCAAGATGTAGTGCATCTGGGTGAGGAGGGCCAGGAGCAGCTCGGGGTAGGCCTCCCGCACCGCCTTCTTGAACTCCCGGGCAAACTGCAGCTCATGCAGGGTGTTCATGGCCTGTCGGGGGCAGGGGCACATCTGACCTGCGTCTTCCTCCTGTCACAGCCTCTGGGACCGGGGCCATATCTCTGAGATGTCCCTCGGGGGGCCCTGGCCCTCTCGGCTCCCTCCCTGGACCCACTTGAGGGCCTGTGCCCTCCATCCCAGCAGCGCCCGGGACAGTGCCCCCACCGGCCCATTCTGTCTGCAGTCCACCCGTGTCCAGCCCCTGATCCATGGCCTAGCGACAAGGCTGCATGGGTCTGTGCTCCCCATGGGACGGCAGCACAGAGGTCTCTAATGAGTGACAGCCGGGGGGGGGGGCACACATGACCCCGGAAGGCAGGGCTACCCGACAGCTGCTCCGAGCTTCCTGTGCCCATCGGAGCATTCGGTCCAGAATGTTCTTGGGGTGGGGGACAGCACTGGGCAGTCATGACAAGGGCAGGCCAGGGCTTGGGGTGTGGCGGGACACAGAGAAGGCCCCCTGCTGGCCTCATGCTGCTGTGTGGTTTCCGAAAGGAAGGGCCAGCAGCAGTGGGGGGGTGGGGTGCTCAGGGGAAGGACAGAGGGCCGGGCACAGACACGGGGTGGAGCTCCCCTCTGCTGCTGTGTTCAGCCACCGCACACCTGTGCTCAGGTAGCGGCGTGTCTGGGGGGCTCTGGGGTGGGGGGTGTGGGTCTCAGCCTGGGAGAAAATGGGCTCGGGCCACAGCTCCTGCCTCATCAGAGTCCAGCCAAGGACAGGTGTGGCCGTGTTAGGACGTGAGCCCCTGTTCCTGGGGCCTTGCAGGGAGGAGAGCTGGCTTGGGCGGGGGTTCCTACAGGAGGCAGGAGGCAGCCTCAAGATTCCTCCAAAATCTACAACCCCAGGCGCCCCCACACTCTTCCTCTGCCGGAACCTGTTTCCCGAAGCCCCTGTGCTCCGAGGCCACCCACCCAATGAGTCCTGCATCCTGGGTACGCGCCATATGCCTGGTCCAGCCCTGCAGGACCGCCACTGTCCCACTTCTTGGAGGGGGGGACAGGCTCTGTAGCAGTCCAGAGCCCTCGGCCAGGAAGTGGGGGGCTGGGCCTGTGCGGTCAACCCCTGCCCCGCAGCCTCGGAGGCCCCCTGTGGGTGGGCTTCCACGGCCTGGACACGGGGCTGCCCCTCCCTGGGGCCCGGCGTCCCGAGGCTGCGCCCGATGCCACCAGTGTGGACACGCGCAGGAGAGGCCAGCCCCCACTCGGCGGCAGCTGGGGCGGCGGCCGGGGAGCGGCGGCGGACACTCACGGCGAGCGAGCGCAGGCGGGGCTTATCCTTGGGCTGGCGGCTGCCGTCTCTGGTCCCGGCGGGCAGCGGCCGCTCCTGCAGCCAGGCCAGCAGCATGGCCAGTACCAGGCGGCTCACGGGCTGCTCGGCCCCCAGGGCCCTCCACAAGCGGAAGGCGTGGCTGCAGGCAAAGAGGGGTCGTGAGGGCCGCCCGGCTCGGGCTCAGCTGCACCAGGGCCTCAGGGGCCAAGGGAGGAGGCGGGGCTGGATCCCGCATGGGATCCTGGCTGGGGGAGCCGCTGGGGTGGGGGAGAGCATGGAGGGGAGAGTGGGCAGCAGGGACAAGAGTGTGTGTGGCCCACAGGACAGGTAGGGCACAGGGGACAGCCGCCCTGGTCCAGGTGCCTGGGCCTCCCCGCTTCCAGGGCCTGTCCTCCAGCCTCCCCGCACCCCACCTTCAGACTCTCTGCCCCCTCAACGGCTCCTAAGTACTGAGGGACACAGGCAGTTGACCCCTGTCCTCTGTTCTCTTCTCTTGCCTCTGGGCCTCCACATCTGCCATTGCTCCCCGTGCTTAGAGCACGCCTCCCCACCGGGCCTGCACCCACTCAGCCCTCAGCAGCTCTGTCTGGAGGCCTGCCCTGGCTGCCTGCTCCTAGCCTGGGTTTGCTGGGGCCCAGCCCCCGGGCCCACCCCGGGTCAAGTGGGCCCATCAGCAGTACACACAGAACTTTACAGTGTCCTCGTGCTCATTTTGCAGATGGGGAAACTGAGGACTGATCGGGCCCTGCCTGTGACTGGGGAGCTGGGGCTAGAGGCCAGGTCTGCCCGGTCCTGTGATCTTTCCACTTGGTCCACGGACATGGGCCTGTGAGTCCTGGGGAGGCGGGGGCTTTGGGGTTCTTGAGATGTCGGTGACCCTGATGGCTCTCTGTTTTCTGTGGTCTTTGGTGCCAAGGGTTGGGTGAAAGGGGCTGGAGGGGCAGGAGTGGGGACTGGGAGGCCACAGTGGGGGCCTGGATAAGCCCCCACCCCAGCTTTAGGACAGACCCTGGGCTGGGTGGGCACAGCAGCTCCGGGGACTCTGAGATTGTAGAGCGGGGCCTCCGTTGTCAGAAGGACCCGGGCCGAGTCCCTGCTGTGTCATCACGGCTGTGCCGTGGGCAGGTCTCAGGGGGCAGAGCCTGACTCGAGAGGCTTAGGTGACATGCTTCTGCAGGAGCAAGGGTGCCCAGGGGCCTGGGTTTCTCCTTTGCTCTGTTGGCATGTGGGTGCTGAGCCCCGTGTCACGTGCGGGCAACCAACTTGGGGACAGAGCAGTGACAGAACCGGTAAAGTCCTTGCCTGTGTGGGAGTGACCCCTACGGTTCCACTCAGCCAGCAAACAAGGGTGTGTGGGACTAAGGGCATAAAGCAGGGGAGGAGAGGGGAGGGGGGCGGTGGGCGGGTGCATCTGGGCTGTGGTCAGTTTTTAGTGGGACAGCTGGGAAGCCTTCACCAAAAAGGGACACAAGGAAAGATCTGTGGAGGTAAGTGGGGAGCCACGCTGCTCTGGGGGGTGGGGGGAGGGAGAACCTTCTGGCCCTGACACAGAGCCGATCTTGGTGTTCTCAGGGCCAGCAAGAAGGGCCAGTGAGGTCGGGGTGAAGAGAATGGGGCTGGGCGAGGAGGACAGCCAGTGCGTGGGGCCAGGCCACACGACCTTGTTGGCTACTGTAAAGGTTTTGCCTTGACTTTGAATGAGCTGGGGCCACTGAGGGTCTACAGCAGGGGAGAGACATGGTCCGACCTGTCTCTAAAGCCTCACTCTGGCTGCTGGGAGGGGGGGGCGGACGTGGCCAGGGACTCCGTGTGAGCCGGTGATGTCCTGATGGGCTGGAGGGGGCGGGGGAGGGGCGTGGGTGGAGCTGCAGGACTCCCTGAGGGTGGGCCTGGGTGTGGAGAGGACAGCCCAGGTGGCCCCAGGAACCCTGGCTTGAGAAGCTGGGTGGATGGCATCCGCAGGGGGAAGCCCGCAAGAGGACAGGCTTCAGGGGACAGCCAGTGGCGTGGTCCGGGAGTGTCCAGTGTGGAATGCCTCCTGGACGTCCACACGCTGCCGTCTGGCGGGGGTGAGTGCTCGGGGGGGTGTCTGTATAGGTGATATTTAGAGCGTTGAGAGATGGGGAGTCAGGAGGGACTGGCAGGAGGCGGAGCAGGGGCAGCTGGGAGGCGGGGGGGGGGAGCCAGGAAAAGCCATGGAGGAACCCGAAATGCACATTGCTGAGGACTAGAGGCCAGTCCAAAAGGCTGCATGCTGTACAGTTCCAAATCCATGACCTTCTGGAAGAGGCGAAACCACGGAGACGGTAGAAGATCGGTGGCTGTGAGGGTCTGGGGGGAACCAAAGGTTTTTTCTGGCAGTGACGCGACTCTGTAGGACGTGTGAGCGGTGGACACATTGCACGCTGTCCAAGCGCACAGGACGCACAGCACCAGGGGCGAGCCCTACCTAGCCGTGGGCTTTCGTTAATGATGGTGCATCAGTACCGGCCCTCTGGCTGGAGCAAACACACCGCCCCATGCAGGGTGCCAGCAGGGGCGACACCGGTGGGGCGGGCAGCTCTGCCTATGCTTCTATAAACATAAAACTGCTCCAAAAAAGAACGACTATTAATTAAGAAAAAAGGGCCAGGAAGAGACACGTGATGCATCACTAAGGAAAGAAAAGCTGGTGCTACTGGATTTATGTTACGACCGACGACCCACATCTGAAAATCTGTGTTAATATTGGGCCAGAGGAAAGAAGTCTCCAAAGACGACACACAACACCATACTCTTCAATACAATTGCAAAAACTATAAGAGAATATCTTTAGGAATATGTTTAGCTGCAATAAAGTGAAAAGGAAATGAAGAGGGTGATGAGCCTTGGTGGGGGGTGAGCCGGCGGCTGGAGACAGAGTGCTAAGCCCTGTCCATAGCTGGAGGTCATGACCAGGATCCCAGCTTTTTGCGGGCAGCGGCCTCGCCGGCGTGTATTCATCCCCTAAAAGGAGCCAGTGCTGTAAGAACCAAAGGCAGGCAGGCCCGCATATAGTGATGATGGACAGCGTGACACGCTGAGGGTTATGCCTACGCCGGGGGTGTGCAGCTGAGGGCTGACCCAACAAAGTCGCCGTCAATGGGTAAAAGAGAAACACGGGAGAAAAAGAAAGAAAACTTGGCAAGCCAAGGGTAAGGCCATTTAGAAATGCAAAACGCGAAGGGCTGAGAGCAGCGGGGCAGGTGTTGAGGTAGGGGGAGCCGGGAGGCCGTTCTGTATCAGGTGCAGAGAACGTGTATGATGCTACAGGAATTAGGACCGTGGGTGTCAGCACGGGGACCGGCGAGCGGAGCACTGCTGAGCCCAGACACAGACCCCTGCCCACGGGCACTTGGCCAGGAGGCAGGTAGCACTGCGAGCTGTAGGCACGGGGCGGGCTTGTCCCCGAAGGATGCTGGTGGCTACATAGAACTGGAGTCCAACCTCGCGGCCACACCAGCCTCACTTACGGGGCGGCTGGAGACCTGAGTTCGAAAGGCAATCACCAGAACTTTTGTAAGATCACGTGTGGGAAGGACTGAACCTGGAACTCCTTTTCATCAAAACGCACATTCAGGCAGTGAAAAGACAAGCTGCAGAGTGCAAGGAGATGCTTTTCACACCATCAACAAAAGCCTTGAGTCCAGGTTATATAAAGGATTCCTGAGAATGGATAAGAAAAAGAGGGACAACCCAGTAGAAGGATGGATCGGAAGAGATCCTCGACGAAGAGGTCACCAAAGAAGATACTCCAATGGCCAAAAGTTCCGCTCCGTTATTTCGTTAGGAATGTGCACATGAATGTCGCAATGCGATTCATACCACCAGGTTGGCTAACATTTTGATGAGTGGCTAGAAAGTCGGGGCTAAGTGTGGATGACATGTGGAGCAACAGAAACTCTCAAAAATATCCCCGGTGGGAGTGTGAGGTGACACGAGCACTTTGGAAAACGATTCAGTGTGTCTGTTAAAGTTGGGTACATGCAGAGGTTTATGGCACTGATGTTTGCATGCTGAACACATTCCCAGTGGAGACGGAGTGCTGATGCGCACGGGGGCGCATGGGAGCAAGTCAGGGCACGTTAGTCACAGACCCAAGCAGGGGACAACCCAAATGTGTGTCTGTGGCAGAAAGGATGATCGTCATTCACGAGATACTAAACAGCAACAAGAAGGAATGGACTCTAGCTGTATGTAACATATTGGAATGAATCGTAAACACATCTTGTTGAGGGGAAAAAGCCACATAACATAAAAGATTATCGGCAGGGTACCTACTACCCAATTCTGTTCATAGCGTTAGGGCACGCACATTGTTTTAGGTGCTTCAAAGAAAGAAAAATTATCCCAGGTGGGAAGCTACCCCCATCACAGAGGTGGGACCTCAAGGGCCCTGTGTTCCATGTAAGGATGATAAGAACCAACCCACCCAGCTGCAGAAAGAAAAAGCCAGGAAGCTTGCTGGCCTCAGTCGGAGTGCTGGATGGAAGGAGGGCCTTCTCCCGAGAATCCGAATCACAAAACCTGTTTTGGGGTCTGAATTCACACCGCCAGTGTGGCTCAAAGAAATCCTCAGGCACAGACTTTTAGATCTGGCATGGTCCCAGGCCAACAGTGTCCCCGGGCAACTGAGAAGCCCACATAAATCCAGGGGTAAAGCACCC